>NW_005179326.1:211741-218768 GCF_000350225.1 Chondrus crispus
TCGTTCCGAGCGCCCCGCTCCACAGACTCGAGTGCTTACGGAGCATCTCGAGCACGTGGCCCCGGAACTTGTCATCATCGATGTATGACAAGTCGATTTCTTTTTCCCAATCCTCCGGCGGATTTTCGGGATCCTTTTCAGAGGCGGGTGCGGTGCCCCCTTCCGGCGGCGGACACTTCGCCGGTCGGCCGTCCGTACCGGCTCCTCTCTTCTCAACGGTTGCCCCCTGGGCGGAGCCTGGTCGACCAGCTCCTGCCGTTCCGACTTGATCGGTCAAGTCGGTGAGGTGTAGCGCGTGCGCGATCTCCTCGGCGATGCGACGTTCGGGCGTCAAGATCGCGAGGGGGTTGCGCTTCGCGTATCCCACGACGGTGTGCTTCGGAAGCCGCCTTTCCTGTCGCGAAAAGTTCGCGACGATGACGTCGAAGGTCTGGTTCGGCAGGACCTCGACGACGCCGTTCGTCAGCCTCACTCCATGTCGGTGTTGGAGTGACGGCTTCGGCTCTATAAACACGAGTCCCCTCCCCGTCGTAGTAACGCGCACACGGGCCTGCGACCTCGCGGGAATGGTAACCCAGCGGGCGATTCGGATCGCCTGCGGGGCTTCGTCGCGTGCGTCAGCCCGGCTTGTCTGACGTCCGTGCCGCCTGGTTGGGGGAGTCGGCTCCCCCTTCCCGTCGACGATGGCAACGGAGCCACCTTGGCGGAGCTCCAACCGTTGAGCTTCGATGTCGATACTTCGTACGTGTGTATCGATGAAGGCCGTACCAAGGAGGACCGGCACGGCGAGCTGGTCCGCCACGACGAACGGAATCCGGAACGTCGTGTTCCTCAACCGCACGGCCAGGCGTACGACGGCCGAGAGCTTAAGCGGGTTGCTATTCGCGCCTGCCAATCGGGGCAGTGGCGCGTCGCGGATGACGTACCGCGACCAATCGGGAGGAAGGTCCGCCTTCCTCACCAGATTGTACCCTGAGCACGTATCAACGGCGATCGTGCGGGGCTTGAAGGCATTTCCCTCCGTAGCTATCGAGCCGAGGACGTTGTAAATCTTCGACTTCATAAGGCAAATGACGCCGTCGACCAGCTTTGGCGCGCCCGGCTCGGCGAGATCGTTCCGCCGGAGCCGCCGGCGCCGGTTCCGACTTCTCTTCCGCGTCCTTCGGCCTTGGTCGCGGGGCGCCCTTCGGTCGGCCGCGTCCCCGCGACCAGTCGCGTTCGTACGCGGCTTGAATTCTTCTGGCGGCCCCGGGTCCCCCTGGGTCGGGCCGCTGGCGCGTTCGATGCGCTTCTTGTTAGGCACTTGGCTCACGGTTGCCACAATGCCTTCCTCCATGTGCGCCGGGCTCACGGGTGCCTCAGCGTCCTCGTCCTTTCGCACCGAGCTTACGGGTGTCTCGGTGCGCTTGTGCAGGGTTGAGGGGAATAATATCGGTAAACATTCCCCTCCCCCGCCGGGGACAAATAGGGGCGGGTCAAGGTTGGTTTGACAAGACGGTTCACGCGACCGCGCGAACGTAACCGTCTTTACGGGTTTTTCGAACTACCCGAGCTGTCAGTGCTATTCGCTTGGCTATCGTTAGCTAGCGCGTCGACGGGCCCTTGGCGGCGCGGATGGGGACGGTTTCCCCACCCCGACTGGCCATCTTCTACGAAGTAATCGGATACTTCGTGGCCTTGGATTGCAACGTCCGGCCGTTGCAATACTCGAGGGGCGGAGAGAACGGGCTCCCCTCCGCCTCCTTCCGTGGGCTGGGGGTGCGTCTCACCCGCCCAGTCTTGGAGGTACATGATGGCGTTCTGTACCCCTTGGGGCAACGGGGGTCGGCCCCGGTCGCCTCGCCCATCTCGACGGGGATATCGCGTATCCATCCGACGAGGGTCACGTCGATCCCTTTGATCGGTTCCCGGGTATCGGTACCCGCCTTCACGAGGGGCAAAACGGACGCCCCCACCCGATCGGCTCGGGTCACCTCGACGCGGGCCTCGGTCTGCCCGCGTAGACTGCTGGATGAGATTGCGCATTCCGGGGCGCGTCTCCATCTGATAGCGGTAGTTCCTGTACGCCGTGAACTGACGTTGTTCAGGAGACAGGAACGGGCACGCGTACATGGCGTGGCCGTACGTCCGGCACAGCCAACAAATGTACGCGCTGCCATCGGTCGACGCGAAAGTCGCCGCGTGGCGTGCCTCCTCATCGGTGAGTCGAGGCACGTTAGGCAGCCCGCGGTCTCCCTCTCGACGGGAGATATCCAGCTCGGCCATGTTGTGGTTCGGACCACCCATGGCCCTCGGCGTGTGTGCGAAAGCCGTTGCGAAGCTTCCGGTCGAACCGGTGGAAGCTGGCGTAGGGGGTCGGCCCCCTGCCCGTTCGAAGCCTTGCGTGATGAGGACAGGGTCGGCCTGCCACTCATCTTCTCCAATGTGGAGGGCGGTCCCCGGCGAACTTGTTCCGTGCGACCTTGGAGTTCGGACTCCCTTCGCTGCCGGCTTCGGGTCCGGCAGCGGCAACCCGCGACGAGCGCGGTAGGTTGTACCCTCGGCCGTTGCGATACGGCGAATCGTTGAGAGTTCGGTCTTCTGTTGTCCGGGCAACCTTTGCATCGTCTCTGCCACTGCGGCCCGGGTCGCAGTGGACAGCCCGCGCACGAAGTAATGCGCGAGCGCTTGTTCTGAGAACACGGCCGTGCATCGGAACGCGGCGGATTCCAGCCGGTCTGCGAACGTGTTCTCGGTTTCGTGAGGAAGCTGTCGCGCCGACGCGACAGCATCAAACGCTTCCCCCAACACGTCGTCGGTTAGGTAGCGTCTGATAAATTGGTTGACGAGACCAGGCCAGCTCGTGTCGTCGTGGAGCTGGCCGGCGCGGAGGCCGCGCATGGTGTAACTCGTATACAATCGCTCCGCGTCCCGCTCGAGGAAGTGAGCGAAGACACGGATTGCCACACCTTCGGTCAGGTGCTGGGCATTGAAGGTTATCCGGATATCCTTCAGAAACGGGAGCAACTGAATCGCGTCAGTACCGTCGAAGCTCTTCATCGTGGGACGGAGCCCACGGCAGCGTTGGACGTACTTCGCGATCCGTCCCGCGTCACCCGAGGTAACGAGCCTCGAGGTGTTGTCCAACCGATACATGCGGTAGTTCGCGACTGCGCTGAACTCCTGTATCATGGTGTGGACGGGCTCGAGCCCGGGTTCGGCGGGGCCCAACGTTCCGAACGGCGTGACGGGCAACGTTCGGACGTCGACGGGGCCGGGATGCGCGGTAAGATCCGCTGGCTGGTAGCCGCCCCAGCGAGGATCGAAGGGGAGAATCGGTTCCCCTGATCCGCGGGCGACTCCTCCACGGCCACGGTCGGGTTCGTCCGGTACCCGTCGGGACTGCCGCATGCTTCCGGATGCATACGGCAGGGCTTGAGTCTCGGACGCGAAGTTCGCGTCCGCTGTCGGCTTGATGTCCTCCGCCCTCCGACTGGTGACGGCTCCAGTCGGGGGCCACTCCTGCGCTCCGGATGCGCCCGGAGGAACAGTGGCACCGGGCCCACTCGAGGGGTCTCCGGGCGGCCTCTCGGCCGAGGTCTGTTCCATCTCACGGGCACGGCGGCGCGTTGAGTTGAGCTCCGCCGCCATGTGCGCGAACGCTCCCATCTGTTCGGCTGATGGGAAGGGTTGCGGGTCGCGTCGGACCCCGGAGTTTGCACTCGCGGGTCGACCCGCAACGTCCATGGCGGGGGAATCGATGCGCGCCTCTTCGACCAGTACCAAACGGGACTGTAGCTGGTCGACGAGGGCGCGCAGGTTCTCCAAGGACTGAGTTACTCGCTCAAACCTTCCTTCGCGGAGGGAGCGCAACTCATCCATACAGCGGGCGTAGACGCTGTCGGAGACGTCGATACGGAGGGATGTTCGGACATCTTCGATATACTCCGCGATGCAATCGTACATCGCGCGAGCGCGTCCTTCGGAGAAGCCGGGCGACGGTTCGCGGTCTCGGGGACCAGCGTCGCCGTCGCCGACTCGGACGCGGAGCGCGGCCTCTTGCACATCGGCGGGCTCCGAGCGAATCGAGGTGGGATATTCGCCACTCATCTCGACGCGTAAGGACGCGGAGGTAAACGATAGTCTTCTCGGCTCGATCGTGAGAGTCTTCTAGGTCGGGAGACCACTGTAGTATAATCACCCCCAACGACGAGGGGGGGTGAGTACTGACAGTTCGGAAAGACCCCGATCGGCGGGAAGACAGAAGCACGGCCCACCCACGGTACCGAGCACGGGCTCGAGGTAGCGGTGGTAGAGCGGGATCGGGGAGGACGCGCGCACGCGCGAGCGGTTCTACGCCTCGACGCCCCGGAGCGGTACTGGGTGACGTTCCAGTACCGACGGGCGGAGGCGGAGCCGGCTCGTGGGCGTGCTATGCGCGTCCTCAACCCGCGCGCGGTGCGACTCCTAGGTAAAACGGACGGAAGTACCTAAAAGTAAGCGGGCGGACCAAGGTGGAGGATCCTTGACAAGTCCGTGCTTGTCCCCCCTCCACCGCCGGCGGTCCGCTCATATTTAATGTACACAATTATCTATCATAACACTACAGTACCGATGTACCAGTACCGGTGTGCTGTAGTGGGCTACCGTAGTGCAGGTCGGCCTGCACTGTAATACTGTCAGCCGTCGGGACTGACACTACACGTGTGCGCGCGCGCCCGTACACGTGTAGTACACGTGTGCGCGCGGGCTGAGGTACTGTAGAGCTCGGGCTCTACAACTGCAAATCTAATCTAAATCTAATTCCGGAAGGGGGATATGCCACAGGCACATGCTATTGACTACAGTCCGTATGAAAACTGGTCAACTGTTTTTCTTTCTCCTAACATGACCTCCGTTTTGCAGCCTGTTGATGCTGCAATTGGTCGATCGTTTAAGTGCGCTTTTAGACGTTTGCTTGTTGATCACATACTTACGTATGTGGACAAACAAATGGCTTTACCAGAAGGAGAGCGCTCAACGTTTAAACTGACACAAGCAGTTACAACGTATGATGCTTTGGTTATGATGAAGAAGGCATGGGATATGGTCCCTATCAGTGTTATTCTAAATGGGTGGTTGGTGACCGGTATTATCGCACCGTACCAACGCGAAGAGATGTTGCAGAGAAGGGCGGATGCTGGAAATCGCGCTGAGCCCGCAATGAAAGCGATTTGCTCTTCTGCTACATCCACAGAGTCTGCGATAAATGTGTCGGATGCCCTGCACGCAAGATTGAAAGGAGAGGAGTGGCTTAAAAATGAAGGTATCAATACAGAAAATGATACATCTATATTGGATGAGTCTATTCAAGATTGCGATTGGACAAGAAGCAACATAGATTTATTTACAAACGACTGGGAAGCACTGGCGCGGTTAAACGTGGTGGACAACTTCAGTGAAGCGGACTTGCAGGAGTTTTCTACGATGGAAGAAGGCCTGGATACTTGCCTACAAGTTTCAGGTGGCAATGCCATTGAGGCAGCTGTTTCAATTGCTATTGAGGAAGTAAGGGATGCTGCAACAGAGTCTGATGCAGACCCAGAGGCAGATTCGCAAAGAGAGGAAGAGGGCGTCGAGCAGCAGAAGCCCTCTATTACTGGTTTGCAGGCAGCAGCAGTGGCATTGAGGAAGGAGGCCACTCTATTTTTTCAAAGTGAGCATCCTTTGTCAAAGGACATTAGGGATGATTTGGTCGAAATTTTGGACATTGAGATAGAGAATATTGCCGGCTACCGCAAGCGCTCTGGTCGTCAGTCAACCCTAGATTCATTTTTTCAGAGTTCCTCTTGAGTGACCAGTTAAAATTTTAATAAAAATATACCTTTTTTCAGTAACCCTCTAAAATTTTGGGTCACTGTACAGGTAAGGTCACTATAGTGAGGGGGTCACTGTAAAAAGCAAAAGTGGGCCTTACGGCCACTTAGCCCAATGGTGGCAAGAATTTTTTTTCTAACGGTCACTATACCGAGGGGGGTCACTGTGACAAGGGGTCACTCTATCGATGTTTATCTCTGTACTGTACACGTGGAATGAAACACATTGTAAACTGATTTCTTAGACATCTGATAAGTACCCATTAAGTCTAGATAACTTGCGCCAGCCATCATCCTCAGCGTCACGGCAAGGCGTACATCCGGTGGAATGGTCCGTCGTTTTGCCCGTCGTCCCATTTCGATATTCTTCTGGAGAGACTGCCTAACGCTACTAAGCAATTCATGAAACCCTTGGCGTCGCATTCTGAAAGCCCTGCAGAACAAAGCGTCATCATAAACCAGAGTCAAATTTTCAAACGTCAGTTGTTCCCGCAAACGCAATTCCAGGCGTACTTTCCGCGTTTTCTTGTCTTTTTTGGAATTGAGAAGAATTGCCGCAGCCACGAGCAGGTACAAAAACATCCTTCTACGACGCATTCGCAATAGGACGAGCTCAATTCTGCGGTGGATTTCAGGACTTAGGGCCAGTCCTAACAAAGGACTTTTTTCTCTTTTTTCCTTTCCCTCGCCCAGTTTTTATTGAGTTCTTCACTAAAATCGGAAGCACATTGCTGTAGTTTTTACTGTAATGCCATCCCAAAGTTCCACTCCTCGGAAATGGAACAGAGTCTGGACGGTCTGCAGATCCATGCAGCATGGAAGGTACAGCAACGCCTCCTCGCGCATGCACATGGCCCAGTCTGACTCCCTGTAGCTCGACAAAAGCAAAGCTGGACGACGTGTTGCTATAATGAGGTCCCTCGATGTGCATGACCAAAACGGTCATGATAGATCAGCAACCGCCAGTATCCAACACAGTCCTCCCCAGCACTCCCTTTCCTTCGTCAGGGTTTCAAACTTCTTCTCTACCAATGAAGTTAAGTCCTGAAATCCACCGCCGAATTGAGCTCGTCCTATTGCGAATGCGGCGTAGAAGGATGTTTTGTACCTGCTCGCGGCTGCGGCAATTCTTCTCAATTCCAAAAAAGACAAGAAAACGCGGAAAGTACGCCTGGAATTGCGTTTGCGGGAAC
>NW_005179326.1:219956-324077 GCF_000350225.1 Chondrus crispus
CATCATCGATCATGAACTAGAGAGCAGCCTCCCCGGCTTCTCTCCATTTCATGATCGATGCCAAGGAGGCATTTGATTTCAAAAAGCTGAACTCTGGGTGCTGAACTCTGGGTACCCTTCTGCCGTCCGGTGGTGCTCCGTTTCCTAAACAGAGTGTAATGTTGAGAGAACCAATGTTTTGATCTGCATGTGCTCGTATTTGGATTTAATTCCACCCTTTCATTGTACTACAAGTGCCACTGCACCGCATCGAGTCCATGGAACTTTAGTAGTGTGCATATGGACTGAGTGTGGACTGGTACTTCCTTTAGCCAATGGATTTCGACCAGTTTGCAGAATTACCAAGCAATACAGTGGTTCTGTGTAGCATTCGTTGTGGCGTGCGATTAATTTAATGAAATGACCCGGCCAATAGCGTGACCGCAACTGGTTGAAGAAAAAAAAAAAAAAAGAAAAGCGCCTGTTAGGACTGGCCCTTAACTTCATTGGTAGAGAAGAAGTTTGAAACCCTGACGAAGGAAAGGGAGTGCTGGGGACGACTGTGTTGGATACTGGCGGTTGCTGATCTATCATGACCGTTTTGGTCATGCACATCGAGGGACCTCATTATAGCAACACGTCGTCCAGCTTTGCTTTTATCGAGCTACAGGGAGTCAGACTGGGCCATGTGCATGCGCGAGGAGGCGTTGCTGTACCTTCCATGCTGCATGGATCTGCAGACCGTCCAGACTCTGTTCCATTTCCGAGGAGTGGAACTATGGGATGGCATTACAGTAAAAACTACAGCAATGTGCTTCCGATTTTAGTGAAGAACTCAATAAAAACTGGGCGAGGGAAAGGAAAAACGAGAGGAAAGTCCTTTGTTAGGACTGGCCCTCAGTAAATCAACACAGAACTCTTCATGCTCTGAAAAGAAATTCAAAATTTACGCAGCCGTCGGTACCACGAGGCTCATTTAGTCCACGCTTGACTTGTCCGACTTCGAACTGTGGAGCCTACAGTAGTGCGATCTAGTACATGCTCAACCTCAAAAGTCTTCAACGGAAAATATCCCAAGCACGACAACTCGAACACGCAAGATTGCTTCTAGGATTGCAAGAGATGGCACTCCGCAGCGAACAGCCTATCTACGAGTCGTCCAGAGCACGTTGTGAAAGGGATTTAGTCAATGAGGTGCAGCTTCTTACCTTTGATGTGACTCATCGATACGTTTTGCTTGTGGCAAGTGGTCCTGATGAATGGAGGCTTCCGGGATTTATTTCTTACGACGTAGGTGACAGCTCGATAGTGAAGGTGCGCAGCGCTGCCAAGACGGTCATTGGTATCGAATTTCCGTTCATTATTCTTCGACATTGCTACTCTGAGGAGTTGTCCGTTGAAAGGGAAAGTGATGGTCTTTCAGCTAGTATGATCCGCGCTATTCTTGTTGCTCAATGCCATGAGAAATCTCAACGAGTGCCTTCTGGATGCAGTTGGGTGGCCATCACCAATGATCACAGAGCGGGTGTTGTCCATGTGTCGCACTCGGAGAAAGGAGCGGAGCAAGCCATTCGGCGAGAACTGGAACAGACCATAGCCAACGTTTCGCCGCCTAGACGAGTGCCTTGGGCGTCTATGGGATGGTATCCTGAAACGCTTCGAAAGGTGCGCGAAATATTGCATGGACACAATCTGCATGTGATGGGTGAATTGGTTCAGATCCGTGCGTCATCCAGAGGAGCCGTGCTAAGGATCAAGACGAATGAGAGCGATTACTACTTAAAATGCAGTACATCCACGTCGAACGATGCTGGAGTCACGTCAATAATGTCTCGCGTTGCTCCAGATCTTGTCGCCAAGCCGTTATTCGCAGATGTGGAACGTCGTCAAATGATCCTTGTGGACCATGGTGACGAGACTGGCTTCTGTGGATTGGATGGTGAAGGGCGTAAGCAGGTCGTAAGAGATCTGGCGCGTCTGCACCGCGCAAGCGCAAAAGTGTTACCGGATTTGTTGAAGGTCGGTCTACCAAGTTATTCACCGCTGTGGATGCGTGAGAACTTGAACTCACTTTTTCAGTGTAAGGAGCTTTTGTCCGTGCTAGAAACGGAACAAATACAGAAGCTGTCGAGCCTCAAGGTGAAGCTGCAAGATGATCTGACGGAACTTGTTGATTGGGAAATGCCTATTTGTTTGGTACACAATGACACGAGCGACGGGAACCTTATCAGGAAGAACGCCGATGAGGGTCCAGGGGTCCGGTTTTTCGACTTTGACAGTTCTTTTGCGGGCCATCCTTTGTTTGATGTTGACTGGTGCAGCCGGGAAACCCTAGAGGTCTATGCACAAGAAATGGACATAGCTGACATTGACGGATTGGTTAGGTTGAACAGGAAAGTATTCGATCTTGAGTGGCTCGTGCAAGCATATAGATACTTGGACATGGCTAGGGAAGCGGAAGACGGTGCTCCCCGGGAAGACGCCCTTCACTGGCTAGGAGACAGTGTTCGTACCTTGCTGTGGTGACCGAAGAAGGAAATGGTGACGACATATTTTTGGGCTGATTTAACGTGTACGACGGTGCAGGCTGGGACGAGGCGCTCTGCAGGTGGCATCAGCTGTATGCGCTTCGTAAGGAGTCGGAAAGAAAGTGTGAAAGTTTTGGCGGGAGCATCATCGCCAGGATGACAGTAAAGGAGCCATGAAAATGTTCAGTTCGTGTTTTGTATGTATCACCCGGCTTCATGAAACGCCAGTCCATCTTTGACAACGAGGCGTACGCACACTGCACTGCGGTTGCCGCATTCGTACCAGACGGAGCACAAGGAGGGGGCTCGTTGACAGGACTCGCGTACAGGGGGAGCAGTGTTGGCATGAGTGCGGACGGAAGACATGTGATGTCTGCACCCTGGGACGAGACTGTGTGTGCGTGGGACGTGGATAGAGGGATCACACTTCGTAGCGGGTGGGCAGAGGGCTGGCAAGACATCACGGGTCGAATTCTGAGGACCGCAGACACGGGCACTGTCTCATATACAGGATAAACATCGCATATAACTCTACGCAAGGGAAGAGTTGCATGAAGGCGAGAGGACGAGTTCTGAGGCTGTCCTGGGTCAATTGGATACTACAGTAGACTCATAGATATGGCACGATCACGCGATTGTACTTGCAAAAGGCCGACCTGCGAGTCCAAATGGCTGTAACGGTGAAGAGGCCGAGTGGGGCGTCGGAGGTCCTGTCGAGACGCGCTTTCCTGGACCCACGAGGGGCGAATTCGACGTCACCCTAGCGTCGCCGACGTCACTGGTACAAAACGAGAACATGCGGGGATCTCGTGTTGAGCGCGATCCAGCGAGCCCTTGGGAGCAGTCACGGACGCTGCCACGCCACGAGAGTCGCTTCGGTAATACTGGACACGCCGTACTCGCCCAGGAAGAGGGCTCCTGTCTATAACGTACGACGCACGGACCGGCAGTCTTTGAAGAAACAGGCAGGCCTTGGTACAATATCCGTCGAAAGATGCGATTTAACGCACAGTCGTGGCCGCACGCCTTGTCGCTCCTGACCATCACGCACACTCTCGCCTGTGCCCCGCGCCGCCCCATCCGTGACGACCCACTGACCTCCGCCAATTCTGTGTTAAGGCCACGGCCGCAGCCGGGTGCTGCCGTTCTTGCCGGGAATTGCCCGCTGCGTCCCTTTGCAATTCCTCTACCCCCATACAGCGGGGGCATCGCCGGGTGTCCAACTGATCTTTGTCGTCAATCGATGTATCTAGTGAGCGTGAATAAGTGCTGCGGCAAGCTCTGAGGATCGTACCCCTGTCGCAGAGTTTGTGCAAGTGGGGCTAACGCAGTGGTTTCCCGGCAGTCCCACGGGAGCTCTCGTGTCCGCATGCCAGCAATGTATCCCACTAACCCTCCGCCAATTGGCTGTTCCCAACCAAGGAGCTCTTGGTGGAGTGAGGTGGAGTGAGGTCAGCTTGAACACGTCGACATCCATCCGTGCTCTATCACCCCCACCACCGACACAAGCGCATCCGCACCGTCGCCGCCGCCCCACCGCCTTTACGACCGCCCCCCTCCCCCTTTCCCTCCTCCCCGCCCTTGCGCCCAAGCTCCCGCAGTTGCCTCTCCTGTCGCTCCTCCAGCCGCTCCTCCTCGTCCCCTTTCCCGCTCGCCCGCACACCCTTCCTCCTCGCCGTCCTGGAAGCAGCCGGCAGCCTTCGCCCTGCACGCGCGTGCCTACAACGTCTCGCACCACCTCTTCTCGCTTCTCACGGCGGGCGTCAACACCCAGTCCTCCTCGCGCGTCTTCACGCCCGCGGCCTGCGTCGTCGCGCGCGCCCACGTCTTCCCGCCGCACGCCGCGCACGCCACGCGCGCGGATTGCTTCGTCCCGCGCGCTGCCCTCGCCGACGGCGCCCCCGTCTCGCCGCTGCTGCTGCATGACCACGCCCTGCGCGACGCCCAGGTCCACCCGGCACGCCGCAACGGCGAGCTCTTCGAGCTGCTCCCCGGCGATGTCCACCCCGTCAAGGACGAGGGCAAGCTCACGCTACACGAGCCCGCCTTGCGCGCACACATGCGTGAGGGCGGCGGCCCGGGCGTGGTCCACGTGCGCTCGCACGTGAAATGAGCAGACGCGGCCCTGGATACGCCCACCGGCGGGCGGTGGGAGCTGTGTTTGGTGACTGCCATGTAATTTGTGTACACACAAACGGCAAAACTGGTTGAGGCTCGACCACGAACAAGGCAAATGTGTAAATACACGAAGCGCATTTTTGGCGGGAGTGAGAGCGACAAAGCAGTATAATGTCAGAAGTGTGTTGGTCCCCTTCAGAGTCTGAAGTTCAGACTACGGTTCCTCTGGATGACGCACAGATCTGAACCAATTCACCCATCACATGCAGATTGTGCCCATGCAATATTTCGCGCACCTTTCGAAACGTTTCAGGATAATATCTGACAGACGCCCAAGGCACCCGTCTAGGCGGCGAAACGTTGGCTATGGTCTGTTTCCAGTTCTCGCCGAATGGCTTGCTCCGCTCCTTTCTCCGAGTGCGACACATGGACGACACCCGCTCTGTGATCACTGGTGATGGCCACCCAAATGCATCCAGGAGGCACTCGTTGAGATTTCTCCTGGCCCTGAGCAACAAGAATAGCGCGGACCATACTAGCTAAAAGATCATCCCTTTGAACGGACAACTCCTCAGAGTGACAATGTCGAAGAACAATTAACAGAAATTTAATACTAAAAATTGTCTCCGCAGCGCTGGACACTCTAGATCCCGCACTGTCACAAGTTCATCAGAAAGAAATGTTGGATGCATTTATTCATCAGGACTACTTGCCACAAGCAAAACGTATCGATGAGTCACATCAAAGGTAAGACGTTGCATCATTGACAAATCACAACGTGCACTGGACGACTCGTAGATAGGCTGTTCGCTGCGGAGTGCCACCTCTCCCAATCCTAGAAGCAGTTCGCATATATTTTTCCGTCAGTACTGTGATATTGTCTCACATGTTCCTTCTTTTCCTTTGTGGCAGCGCGCGTGGAGAGATCAGCTTCGATGGTCACACGGCGACCGCAGACTTTGCAAATGAAAACACCCGGCATGTTCGTGATGTAGGCAGAAGTCAAACACTGGCGTGGGAGTCGGAACGGGCAGGAATAGCAGGACACAAACTCCTTCCACAGAACAGCGTGGTAGTTTTCAACTTACTCTTGGTCTGGAAGAGCGGGAGGGGGGGGGGGGGGGGGGCAAGGATCGTGTGAACGAAAATATCTTCACAATAAATACACTACTAGCTACCCTTCGAAGGGTAAAGTTTAGGTGCTAGACCAACAGAGAAAGGACACGGTCAGAGTTGATCTACTCTTGTATCATGCAACAACGCTTGTCCAATGGCAACTGATCCAACAGTTTCTATTTCATTTTGATTTCCTCAGAATAACCCTAGCTTGATTTATGAGTGCTTTTCATCTTTTTGTGGCCTTTTTACTTCAATCCGCAAAGTTGGGAAAACACGTGTTTTTACAGCGAGTTCGATCAAAATTTCTGGCAGAAATATTTTCGAACAAGTCTTTTTTTTTGCGTAAACTCTCTGTTAACGTCTTCTGCAAAAATCACAGGACCTCCAAACTTGCTGCATGTGAGTTTTATGTGAGTTTTGACAGCCTCTGTAGCGCTTTGGCCTCAAAACGCACACCACCACCATTCTTCTAACCATCCGCGCCATTCACACAACGTCACACCCCCTGCAAAACCCTTTCAAACTTAAGTATGGGCTCCTCGGCTGTCTCTAACGCACGCGAAGAAACACCAGGCACACCTTGATCTATCCCATTCCGATGGATAGAAGCCTGTTATGGACTTAAGACACTGCTATGAGCGTCAAGAAGACTGCAGTCGTTCAAAATGTTAGGGGCCAACAGGTTCACGGAGAAGTCCTGCCTATCCACATCTCCTGTAGTGTCGTCAAATAGATTGATGTACATGCTCGAGGCTCGTGCGGCTTGCTGGTGTTGCTTTTCCGTCCGCACTCATGCCAACACTGCTCCCCCTGTACGCGAGTCCTGTCAACGAGCCCCCTCCTTGTGCTCCGTCTGGTACGAATGCGACAACTGCAGTGCAGTGTGCGTACGCCTCGTTGTCAGAAGATGGACCGGCGTTTCATAAAGCCGGTGATACATGCAAAACACGAACTGAACATTTTCATGGCTCCTTTACTGTCGTCCTGACAATGATGCTCCCACCAAAACTTTCACATTTTCTTTCCTACTCCTTACATAGCGCATACAGCTGATGCCACCTGCAGAGCGCCTCGTCCCAGACCACACTGTCGTACACGTTAACTTAGCCCAAAAATATGTCGTCACTATTTCCTTCTTCGGTCACCGCAGCAAGCGACGAAAAGAGCCCCCTAGCCAGTGAAGGGCGTCTTCCCGGGGAGCACCGTCTTCCGCTTCCCTAGCCATGTCCAAGTATCTATATGCTTGCACGAGCCACCCAAGTGGACTGAATACTTTCTCGGTCAACCTAACCAATCCGTCAATGTCAGCTATGTCCATTTCTTGTGCATAGACCTCTAGGGTTTCCCGGCTGCACCAGTCAACATCAAACAAAGGATGGCCCGCAAAAGAACTGTCAAAGTCGAAAAACCGGACCCCTGGACCCTCATCGGCGTTCTTCCTGATTAGGTTCCCGTCGCTCGTGTCATTGTGTACCAAACAAATAGGCATTTCCCAATCAACAAGTTCCGTCAGATCATTTTGCAGCTTCACCTTGAGGCTCGACAGCTTCTGTATTTGTTCCGCTTCTAGCACGGACAAAAGCTCCTTACACTGAAAAAGTGAGTTCAAGTTCTCACGCATCCACAGCGGTGAATAACTTGGTAGACCGGCCTTCAACAAATCCGGTAACACTTTTGCGCTTGCGCGGTGCAGACGCGCCAGATCTCTTACGAACTGCTTACGCCCTTCACCATCCAATCCACAGAAGCCAGTCTCGTCACCATGGTCCACAAGGATCATTTGACGACGTTCCACATCTGCGAACAACGGCTTGGCGACAAGATCTGGAGCAACGCGAGACATTATTGACGTGACTCCAGCATCGTTCGACGTGGATGTACTGCATTTTAAGTAGTAATCGCTCTCATTCGTCTTGATCCTTAGCACGGCTCCTCTGGATGACGCACGGATCTGAACCAATTCACCCATCACATGCAGATTGTGTCCATGCAATATTTCGCGCACCTTTCGAAGCGTTTCAGGATACCATCCCATAGACGCCCAAGGCACTCGTCTAGGCGGCGAAACGTTGGCTATGGTCTGTTCCAGTTCTTGCCGAATGGCTTGCTCCGCTCCTTTCTCCGAGTGCGACACATGGACAACACCCGCTCTGTGATCATTGGTGATGGCCACCCAACTGCATCCAGAAGGCACTCGTTGAGATTTCTCATGGCACTGAGCAACAAGAATAGCGCGGACCATACTAGCTGAAAGATCGTCAACGGACAACCCCTCAGAGTAACAATGTCGAAGAATAATGAGCGGAAATTCGATACCAATGACCGTCTTGGCAGCGCTGCGCACCTTCACTATCGAGCTGTCACTTACGTCGGAAGAAATAAATCCCGGAAGCCTCCATTCATCAGGACCATTTGCCACAAGCAAAACGTATTGTTGAGTCACATCAAAGGTAAGAAGCTGCACCTCATTGACTAAATCCCTTTCACAACGTGCTCTGGACGACTCGTAGATAGGCTGTTCGCTGCGGAGTGCCATCTCTTTCAATCCTAGAAGCAATCTTGCGTGTTCGAGTTGTCGTGCTTGGGATATTTTCCGTTGAAGACTTTTGAGGTTGAGCATGTACTAGATCGCACTACTGTAGGCTCCACAGTTCGAAGTCGGACAAGTCAAGCGTGGACTAAATGAGCCTCGTGGTACCTTGGTACAGACGGTTGTACAGACGGTTGTACAGACGGTTGTGCAGACGGTCGCGTAAATTTTGAATTTCTTTTCAGAGCATAATAATAAGTGGATTCATTCAGTATGAGGCCATTGGTCGCCTAGATACCACCGTAATGTTTCTGGACTGCGTCTGCATTTTTGTATATTTTAAACAACGCGTCTGCACTGTAAATACTCCAACCGCATCTTGAATGATGTCAACGTGTACCCTTCTGGGAGGCTCATTTCTGAAAAGGGGTTAATTTTAAAAACTGTCAGTGCTAACACGTATACACGTAGCAGTCGGGCCAGCCGACGGCGCAGAGTAGTATAAAAACGAGTAGATCGGCGTAAACAAGAGAGCAGAGGTTTACCGCTCTCACAGGATATGGGCCGATCGCAATCGCGAGACTTTCACACCACTGCAAAACCCCAACAACACAACACAACTTCAATCTGCTCCAGTACACCCTTACTGTCGTAGCCCGCTCCGGCGATAGCCGTTGAAGCCCAACTCACGACACCATTTCCTAAGCAGACATTCGCCTACGGCGCCGACACTATAGAGCAACTGCTACCATTCGGGACCCCCTCTGTCAAGCCGCAAAACTTGTAGCCATGGCGGATCCCTGGAACACCACTCCAGTCACAGCAACAAACATTCCCCTGCCCCAGCAAACAAACAACACACAGCCATTGGCAGCTCAATCATTCCCTCAATAGAAATTCACCGACCAGCTTCCATATCTCACCGAAGAGAACTTCCTCCAGTGGAAGGCGAATCTGGAAGATATACTCATCGAACACGAATGTGGGATAAAACCTCTCCGCCCTGGGTTGGGTGAGAGGCGGAGGTTTGAGCGAGGGAGCACGCGGCGTGGACGCGACGCGCTAATAGAACCGATCGGACGAGCTCGCGAAAAGGGAGTGGCTCACTGGCCGGTTACGCGCAGTCGCCCCGTGGTGCGTGAACGGGAGCGACCGGTAACGGGTTAGAAGCCAGCGCGCGCGATAGACAACCGAAACGGACGTATATAGGCGCGAAAGGGACGGGTGCGAGCTTGCCCCAGTTTACCGGTAGGGACGGGTGTCAGGTCTTAACCCCTCAGAGGGACGCCTCGGACACCTGTCCCAGTACAGTAGTACAGTACCTGCCGCCTAGTGCGTGCCGGGTACTGTACACAATTAAAAAGCTAGCGCCATAATTACTACTAACGCACGGACGCTGCTACTACACGTGTGCATTACTGTACACGCGTGTTGCTTACAGACTACCGCACGGACGACACGTGTGCTCACGCGCACACGTAACACGCGTAGACTACCGCACGGACGACACGTGTGCTACTGTACACGTGCGCCACGCCACGGCCGGTTGGTCATCGCGCGCGCTCCCTACACGTGGGCACACCCGCCTACGTGTGCACCGTGCACGGCCGCACGGTTAATAACCTCCCCGCGCGCGCGACGGTCGTTATACTACAACGAACTGGAATTTCTCATCATGAGTAATCACCAACCGTCGCGAACTACTTCCGAACAAGATTCTCTCTTTCTCCGAAAAGCTTCTGCAAGTGGCAGAAGACTCATCACAGCCAGTATTCCAGCCCAAATTAACCGCCTTCTCCCGATGCAGGTCTACACTGAAACACTTGCGAAGATTGTAGAGGCTCTACAACAACTCCTGCAGAGAACTTCCGCGATGGACCACCAAATACTCGAGCGTGAAGCAAGACAGCTCACCTTAACCACAGATCTGATAATGAAGGAGTACATTGACCAGCACAGGGCAATTCGCGCTAAAATGATCTCCGCCAATTACCCGAACATCAACAACGTTACGCATTATTGTAGAAGGTCTTAGGGAACACCCCATTTTTACTGTGCACATCTCAACATTCAAAGCAGCCGGGCTCCCCAACACGATATCCGAGCTCCATAACAGGCTGTCCGACCTCTACGAGGATCAAAGAGGCAGACTCAATATGTCCTCGCAGCCAATGCGCTCCTTCCATCAGAGCGACACAAACCAGACGCATAACAGATTCGACCAAACCAGAAAATTCAACAACAGACGGTATGATCCCCGCCAGCAACCCCATAATCGGCATCGGACAAGCGGCAGATGGAATCAACCTTACAAAACACAGTACGACAACCAAACCGGCCAGCTTATGCAAATCGTATAAGCTGCCAAATTGGTAAATCAATCTACCAATCCGCAGCAAGATCGAGCCCGAAGCCCCAAACGCCAGATTCCACGCCGCACAAAGCATGATTCCCAGGCAAATGTTGCCACTATCGACACCGAACCAGACGCTGAAGACTACATGGCAACCTTCGGCCATATACCATTCCCCAAAACAGCAGACAACGGGGACGCAGATGCTAACAGTAAGTTCATCCTTGACTCCGGCACCAATCCCTCGCACATCAACATCCCCACCACTGACTCCAAAACACTGCAATAACCCATTCGAACACAAACTGCTTCCTCCCCGATAACATCCAACCTCGTTGGCTCCCTCAAGGGGAAGACCAGCACTAAACAGACATTCCGACTACCCATAATCATCAACAACGCACTGTCAGCCTCCCTCCTCTCAGTACACGCCATCGCTAAGCGATTTGGACACGTCCTGTTCTTGGAAGAGACAGCCACAATTCTAGACACAAAAAACCGAAAACACACACCACTAGTTGGAACAGCCACATTTGGCAACGGTCTATACACGCTAGACAAACCAGCATTCCGCATCACAGACAAAAAATTAACCATCCGCAACCAACAGCTTATGCCATCCGAACAATGGTGTAGTATCATCAAGTACTAATAAATGGGTCATTTTGAGAGATTTTAAAATATTTTTTGGATGGAATCCACTATATGCCTTCAAAAGTCGTTTATGTGCCCCTTACAGCCGGTTAAGTAAGCCACAGGTCTGGAACTGCGAATCCGGCGCAGTAAAAGTCCCATAAACACCGTCAATACAAGGCAGTTCGGTATCCTCTTAGGAGCCCTACAACGCACAAATAATGGGTCAAATGTTGCGTGCCGAAGCAAAAAAAAATATCAATTTTAATGGCCACCTTCAGTACCCGCGCGGCGCTGAAGTGCTCGTAGCCTCGCTTCGGTTCTGCGAGAGGCGCGGTTTGCAGCAAGAACTACAGTGCGCTCACTGCGATGCGCCAGCCAAAGCTGATGCGCACGTTTGTTCAAATCCGATTGAAGGCGTTCTCGCTGGCGTTCCGTCACTTCCAGTTGTCTTCTCTCTCGCCGCTCTTTCGCCTGCGCTGCCCGCTGTTCCCTTCCCCTTTCAGTAGCCTGCCGTATTTCTTCGCGCTCTTTCAAAACAGAAAGAATTGCGTCACCCGTCAGCAATGCTCCGCTTCTCGTATTAACTGTACTATTTAACAAAACCTCACCATCGCTGCGCACCAAATTACATGACTCCTTAAAACTTGTAACGAGTTCACGGTACGACTCGAATGCGGCCGACTGGGACTGAGCCCCTTCGAGGTTGGTGATATCCGTCGCTTGGATTACATTCGGGTTAACTCCGCGTTTGCCAAAGTCCCATAGCCCACACGCCCTGAAGCCGCTCCTGATGTTCTGAAAGTTAACTGCCTGATTGTACGCATTTGTCAGAAGCTCGCATACCGTGTACACATCATTTTTTGCATTGTCTTTTACGACGACAGTCCGTCGGTTAAGGTCATTCCGAAATGCAGTCTTGTAGGGGGAAAAAACCGAAAAGTCCAAAGGCTGCGTGCGGTGGCTGGTGTGAGCAGTTAGGCCAACGATGACAATTCGATTGTCCCAGAATAACTTCAATACTTTGTACGAACAGTGCGCACCGTATCTATCGAGGGCGAGGAGAATATTGCGGAACCTTTGCCGTAATTGATGCGTCTCCTGTACAAACTTCTGTCCCCACTGATAGAAAATCCCAGTGTCGACACCAGCCTTCTCTCTGCAAACGCAATGCGCATTGGGGGGAAGGAATGTAAGAGGGGTCTCGATGGTGCCATCTGTACGCTTCCTGTATTTTGCCTTTTTGCCTGGAAGCACTGCAAGCGGACACCAGGCCCTTCCATCTGCTGAAATAACTGGCATTATGGTCACATGTTGGGCATTAGAACTCCATTTTAGCTCAACTGAATTGCTGCGTCCATGGCAATCGAAAAGAGCTTTCGTTCGAGACCGAGCGGCAGTGCGTGTCGAAAATCCACTCTCGTCTATGTTGAAGATTTGCGCGGAAGACTCAATTTGATATTCCCTGTACACTTGCATAAGCCGGACGTAATGCTTGGCGAGATTTGTCGGTGCTATCGCCAATTGTCGGGGCTTCTCCAGTTGCGCTCGTCTTTTCAATGAGATCTCTTTATGCCGTCCCAAGAAATTGCGCACGAAGCCATCCCCTGGTCTGCAATCTGTGAAAGGGAGTTTGGTTTGACGTGATTGCGGGAGTGACTTTACAAAATGTTGCACCAAATCCTTGAAGCAGCTGCGTGATAGTGGCGTTCCGCTGTGTGAGAATGACAGTAGTGCATTTTTGATGATGGTCTCTTCATCTCGAGTAAAGAGGGGTTTGCGGCCTCGTCTCTGAAGTGCTTTGTTCGTCTGTTTGCTCAACGGTGAAGTGTTGAATATGACACACAATGTGACTTCGCACATTTGCGTATTGAGATGTTGGAGGTTCGTAGACTGTGAAGGGCTTTGTCGTACTGCTCGCTTCGTGCATCAGGTTTTGGAGCGAGTACGCGTTTTGGGATCATCGAGGCCACCGAGGATGCGAATGACAAAAGGAGGGAAGTGACGAAGTCGCGAGGCTGCTGTGGCGGATTGTGAAGGGAAATCGAGGCACAAAGTTCGTGATCGATTGAATGAAGCCCGCCAAAAAGGCTCGTCGTGTCAGATTTGAAATCGTATGAGCCGTTCTGACGGCAGGCGAACTACAGTGTTTCGAAGGCTGTTTGAAATGGCGCATGTAGATAATTTTAATTGCTAAAGCGACCCAAATTAGTCCTCTGACCCAGATTTTGTGCACCCGATGATACAACGGCGCGAAGGCAACGGCACCACCGCTGCCGCCCCGCGATACAGTACGATGGGCTGTAAGCGCGAGCAGAACCGTAAGGAGTTATATTTACAGCTGACGGCCGGTGCAGAGTACAGTAGTACCCCGCCGGCTACACGTGTAGGATCCGAACGGTAAGTAATTAGTAATTAGTAGTTAATGGCACAAATTAGCCAATTTAGCACGGTAGCTGGTATACAGTAAGTAACAGCTACTGTTGCGGGACAGGTGTCCTGGCGTCCCACTTAGGGGTTAAGACGGGGGGCACCTGCCCCGTTCCAGTAAACGGGAGGCAGACTCGCCTCCCTTCTCTTTACGGCTAATTGTTATCCCGTTCCGGTGTCCATTTTTGTCTCAGGCTTCTAACCCGTGACCGGCCGTCCGGATCTAACATCACCGACCGGCTGCGCGTCACCGGCCACGTGAGTCTTCTCTCTTTTCGAGTCCTTCCGTACGATTTGCGTTCGCGCGTGGGTTACTCAGCGGCGCGCGCTGCCTTATCTCTAGCCCCCCTCGTTTCCGAGTGGTCGGGACGAAGGTAGTTATACCACACTACTCTTTAGCTCCTGACACAACAATTTCAAATTCTCGCGTGCAAGGCAAAAAGTCAAAAGACAGGCTAACATTCATGCTTTGCTGGAACGCATACAGGTCTGAAAAAATCGAAATTATGGTCGTCGGAAAATCAAAAAATTGTCGAGCTTTTAACTAAAAATCTGCTGCAGAGCTTGGCTTCGATTATTACTCCAATAAGAAGGCTTGGATGACTGCCAAATTAATTAATGATTGCATACTGCGGTTTCAGGTGTATGTCGCCAAAACGCCGGGGAGGAGTGTTCTGCTTTTAATTGATAATTGCTCTGCGCATGGGAGTGAGGCTAACTTGCGACCTCTCCTTAATGTGAAGGTCGTGTTCTTGCCCCCAAATTGCAGCTCTAAAATCCAACCTCTCGATGCAGGCATAATTGCAGCTTTAGAACTTCGATACAGGCGCCGGAAAATGGATCGTGCACAGGACAACATTGATACGGAAGCAAAAATATATAAAAAGTTTACGTTCTAACAGCAATGCCATGGTTTAAGATGTGTTGGGAGCATCTGCCGTCAGATGTTATTGCAAATTGCTGATGTCACACAGGGTTAATTCAGGCCGAGCCTATGATTGATCTATGGAAGACGAGAGTGGCTTGGTGCAAGAGGTTGAGCGGCAAATGGAGTAATTAGTGCCTGTAGGACGACATATTTCTATTGCAGGTTTACTTAATTGTGGTATCACAGCCCAGATTTGTAATTTGTACGGCACCCGCCGCCGCGGGGGCCTTACAGGCGGACGGACTACACGTGTGCATTACACGCGCACGCGCACGCTCACACGGGCATTACAGGCGGACGCCTACACGTGTGCCTTACAGACGGACGGACTGTGGTGCCAGAAAGAGTCCGATGCCCCCTCGACCTCTGTGGGTCGGGGGGCGACGGCGGCTTTATTGGAGTGTGCGGGATCTTTGCCCTAATGGCAGTGCACTGTCTAGTGTGCTGTCTTATCTGGGTGGAACCACACGGACTACACGTGGGCATTACAGGCCGATGGACTACACGGGTGCCTTACAGGCGGAAGATCTACTGTATACGTTACAGCCCGGAGGTTGTATATGACAAGGTACAGTAGTAATGGCACAGTACAGTGCATTACAGAATAGAGTACAGTAGTACAGTAGGACGGACAATGTCCAAGACCCCGCGACCTCGCTTATTTAAGCGACGGCGCCGGGCAATGACAGTAAACAGTCAAGGATCTTTTGGGAACGGATTTCCTTCGACGGTGCGACACCGCGGGTCAAGACAAGCCTCTGACTTAGGCGACCTTGTCTGCATCTGTCTTGCGACGTTTCCCTGGCTTCTATTGCCTTTACTTTACCTTTTCCATTCCTCCGTCTTTGCGACTACGCGGGTTAAGACTAGCCTCTAACCTCGGCGTGTTACTGTCGCTCGACGTCTCAATTGTTTTCCTTTTTTTACTCTGTCGTTGCGACCACGCGGGCTAAGACTGGCCTCTAACCTGGGCGTATTACTGTCGCACGGCCTATTTCTCTCTCCCTGCATTGTGACGATTGTCAAGTCGCGGGCTACGACAAGCCTCTGGCCTTGGCGGCACTATTGACATCTGTCCCGCTCGTTCCCTCTAGGAGTTTCCGCTACTCGGCGCTCCGCCCGTGTCTGACACTAGTCTTTAGGCTCGGGTTCACCCCTGTTTTGTGTGTTCTTACACCACCCCTTCCAGTGCTGGTCCCATTAAGGGTCCGCACTTCGACCAGTACGTCGTGCTTTTACAGTCGGCCGACGTACTCCCCCTTTGCTCTACCACAGTCCCGATCTACCGCGGGACACCCCCTATTGGTTGTCACCTCTTCCTCGAGCTAGCTCATAGCTGGCGACCGCCACTATACTACATTAATGCTGAGGGTGAGGACGAATGCACAGAGCTTTGGAGAGATGCAAATATTGCTGACGTGGTCAGCAGAGAAAAAGAGACTAGCAGTGACGAAAGTGTGGATGGCTGTGCCGAACTGCCGTGCGGAAAGGAGCAGCTCAGGGCGCTAGCTTTAACAAAGCGCATCGCAGAAAGTACGCGTGAGGGAGGTGCAGATTTTCTGCGGACTGTGCGCAAAATGCAGGCCGCTGTACGTCTGTACTGTACGCAGTCTATGCAGCAAACGACCATCGATAGCTTTTTTAAATAAAATTATGAAGATGTGAAATGATTGGTGAACAGTGCTCGGTATGATATACTTCGATAAGCGGAACCCCCTTTAAGCGGAACCGGAGGGGTTCTCCCGTGCTGGTTCCGCTTATCGAGAGATCACTGTACAGTGATGTTTCCATAGTTGTCCTCCTCGACGCTACGTGTAGAGGGGTTTTCAAAATTAACCCCTTTTCAGAAATGAGCCTCCCAGAAGGGTACACGTTGACATCATTCAAGATGCGGTTGGAGTATTTACAGTGCAGACGCGTTGTTTAAAATATACAAAAATGCAGACGCAGTCCAGAAACATTACGGTGGTATCTAGGCGACCAATGGCCTCATACTGAATGAATCCACTTATTATTATGCTCTGAAAAGAAATTCAAAATTTACGCGACCGTCTGCACAACCGTCTGTACAACCGTCTGTACAACCGTCTGTACCAAGGTACCACGAGGCTCATTTAGTCCACGCTTGACTTGTCCGACTTCGAACTGTGGAGCCTACAGTAGTGCGATCTAGTACATGCTCAACCTCAAAAGTCTTCAACGGAAAATATCCCAAGCACGACAACTCGAACACGCAAGATTGCTTCTAGGATTGAAAGAGATGGCACTCCGCAGCGAACAGCCTATCTACGAGTCGTCCAGAGCACGTTGTGAAAGGGATTTAGTCAATGAGGTGCAGCTTCTTACCTTTGATGTGACTCAACAATACGTTTTGCTTGTGGCAAGTGGTCCTGATGAATGGAGGCTTCCGGGATTTATTTCTTACGACGTAGGTGACAGCTCGATAGTGAAGGTGCGCAGCGCTGCCAAGACGGTCATTGGGATCGAATTTCCGTTCATTATTCTTCGACATTGCTACTCTGAGGAGTTGTCCGTTGAAAGGGAAAGTGATGGTCTTTCAGCTAGTATGATCCGCGCTATTCTTGTTGCTCAGTGCCATGAGAAATCTCAACGAGTGCCTTCTGGATGCAGTTGGGTGGCCATCACCAATGATCACAGAGCGGGTGTTGTCCATGTGTCGCACTCGGAGAAAGGAGCGGAGCAAGCCATTCGGCGAGAACTGGAACAGACCATAGCCAACGTTTCGCCGCCTAGACGAGTGCCTTGGGCGTCTATGGGATGGTATCCTGAAACGCTTCGAAAGGTGCGCGAAATATTGCATGGGCACAATCTGCATGTGATGGGTGAATTGGTTCAGATCCGTGCGTCATCCAGAGGAGCCGTGCTAAGGATCAAGACGAATGAGAGCGATTACTACTTAAAATGCAGTACATCCACGTCGAACGATGCTGGAGTCACGTCAATAATGTCTCGCGTTGCTCCAGATCTTGTCGCCAAGCCGTTATTCGCAGATGTGGAACGTCGTCAAATGATCCTTGTGGACCACGGTGACGAGACTGGCTTCTGTGGATTGGATGGTGAAGGGCGTAAGCAGGTCGTAAGAGATCTGGCGCGTCTGCACCGCGCAAGCGCAAAAGTGTTGCCCGATTTGTTGAAGGCCGGTCTACCATGTTATTCACCGCTGTGGATGCGTGAGAACTTGAACTCACTTTTTCAGTGTAAGGAGCTTTTGTCCGTGCTAGAAACGGAACAAATACAGAAGCTGTCGAGCCTCAAGGTGAAGCTGCAAGATGATCTGACGGAACTTGTTGATTGGGAAATGCCTAATTGTTTGATACACAATGACACGAGCGACGGGAACCTAATCAGGAAGAACGCTGATGAGGGTCCAGGGGTCCGGTTTTTCGACTTTGACAGCTCTTTTGCGGGCCATCCTTTGTTTGATGTCGACTGGTGCAACCGGGAAATCCTAGAGGTCTATGCACAAGAAATGGACATAGCTGACATTGACGGATTGCTTAGGTTGAACAGGAAAGTATTCTTCAATCTTGGGTGGCTCGTGCAAGCATATAGATACTTGGACATGGCTAGGGAAGCGGAAGACGGTGCTCCCCGGGAAGACGCCCTTCACTGGCTAGGGCGCAGTGTTCGTACCTTGCTGTGGTGATCGAAGACGGAAATGGTGACGACATATTTTTGGGCTGAGTTAACGTGTACGACAGTGCAGGCTGGGACGGGGCGCTCTGCAGGTGGCATCAGCTGTATGCGCTTCGCAAGGAGTAGGAAGGAAAGTATGAAAGTTTTGGCGGGAGCATCATCGCCAGGATGACAGTAAAGGAGCCATGAAAATCTTCAGTTCGTGTTTTGCATGTATCACCCGGCTTCATGAAACGCCAGTCCATCTTTGACAACGAGGCGTACGCACACTGCACTGCGGTTGCCGCATTCGTACCAGACGGAGCACAAGGAGGGGGCTCGTTGACAGGACTCGCGTACAGGGGGAGCAGTGTTGGCATGAGTGCGGACGGAAGACATGTGATGTCTGCACCCTGGGACGAGACTGTGTGTGCGTGGGACGTGGATAGAGGGATCACACTTCGTAGCGGGTGGGCGGAGGGCTGGCAAGACATCACGGGTCGAATTCTGGGGACCGCAGACACGGGCACTGTCTCATATACAGGATAAACATCGCATATAACTCTACGCAAGGGAAGAGTTGCATGAAGGCGAGAGGACGGGTTCTGAGGCTGTCCTGGGTCAATTGGATACTACAGTAGACTCATAGATATGGCACGATCACGCGATTGTACTTGCAAAAGGCCGACCTGCGAGTCCAAATGGCTGTAACGGTGAAGAGGCCGAGTGGGGCGTCGGAGGTCCTGTCGAGACGCGCTTTCCTGGACCCACGAGGGGCGAATTCGACGTCACCCTAGCGTCGCCGACGTCACTGGTACAAAACGAGAACATGCGGGGATCTCGTGTTGAGCGCGCTCCAGCGAGGCCTTGGGAGCAGTCACGGACGCTGCCACGCCACGAGAGTCGTTTCGGTAATACTGGACACGCCGTACTCGCCCAGGAAGAGGGCTCCTGTCTATAACGTACGACGCACGGACCGGCAGTCTTTGAAGAAACAGGCAGGCCTTGGTACAATATCCGTCGAAAGATGCGATTTAACGCACAGTCGTGGCCGCACGCCTTGTCGCTCCTGACCATCACGCACACTCTCGCCTGTGCCCCGCGCCGCCCCATCCGTGACGACCCACTGACCTCCGCCAATTCTGTGTTAAGGCCACGGCCGCAGCCGGGTGCTGCCGTTCTTGCCGGGAATTGCCCGCTGCGTCCCTTTGCAATTCCTCTACCCCCATACAGCGGGGGCATCGCCGGGTGTCCAACTGATCTTTGTCGTCAATCGATGTATCTAGTGAGCGTGAATAAGTGCTGCGGCAAGCTCTGAGGATCGTACCCCTGTCGCAGAGTTTGTGCAAGTGGGGCTAACGCAGTGGTTTCCCGGCAGTCCCACGGGAGCTCTCGTGTCCGCATGCCAGCAATGTATCCCACTAACCCTCCGCCAATTGGCTGTTCCCAACCAAGGAGCTCTTGGTGGAGTGAGGTGGAGTGAGGTCAGCTTGAACACGTCGACATCCATCCGTGCTCTATCACCCCCACCACCGACACAAGCGCATCCGCACCGTCGCCGCCGCCCCACCGCCTTTACGACCGCCCCCCTCCCCCTTTCCCTCCTCCCCGCCCTTGCGCCCAAGCTCCCGCAGTTGCCTCTCCTGTCGCTCCTCCAGCCGCTCCTCCTCGTCCCCTTTCCCGCTCGCCCGCACACCCTTCCTCCTCGCCGTCCTGGAAGCAGCCGGCAGCCTTCGCCCTGCACGCGCGTGCCTACAACGTCTCGCACCACCTCTTCTCGCTTCTCACGGCGGGCGTCAACACCCAGTCCTCCTCGCGCGTCTTCACGCCCGCGGCCTGCGTCGTCGCGCGCGCGGATTGCCTCGTCCCGCGCGCTGCCCTCGCCGACGGCGCCCACGTCTCGCCGCTGCTGCTGCATGACCACGCCCTGCGCGACGCCCAGGTCCACCCGGCACGCCGCAACGGCGAGCTCTTCGAGCTGCTCCCCGGCGATGTCCACCCCGTCAAGGACGAGGGCAAGCTCACGCTGTACGAGCCCGCCTTGCGCGCGCACATGCGTGAGGGCGGCGGCCCGGGCGTGGTCCACGTGCGCTCGCACATGAAATGAGCAGACGCGGCCCTGGATACGCCCACCGGCGGGCGGTGGGAGCTGTGCTTGGTGACTGCTATGTAATTTGTGTACACACAAACGGCAAAACTGGTTGAGGCTCGACCACGAACAAGGCAAATGTGTAAATACACGAAGCGCATTTTTGGCGGGAGTGAGAGCGACAAAGCAGTATAGCAGCCTCCCCCAACAAGCGCATCTCTGTCTGCCGCATTCCCGCCTCCAACATCCTCCATCCTCCATCCTCCAGCCCCATCCTCCAGCTCCCATCCTCCAGCTCTCGCCAGCATCGCGCGCTCTCAGAAAAAACCCCAGTAACATCCTAGCAAGAAAGAACGATATATTTTACAACAACATAAAGCCCCTACCTCTCCTCTCGCTATCCCGACCAACAAGCGTGCCTCGCGCGCAAGCCACACAAAAACGGCACACGGGAGCAGAGTCGAGCCGTTGACGACGACGCGCACGCGTGCGCGTCGGGCGGGGGTGGGGCCGACGGCGGGAAGGCGGGCGGCTCGCGCGGCACGGGCTCGGGGACGTGGAAGAGGCGCAGAAGCATGCCCTCTATGTGGAACGGGCCCGCGGCCTCGAGGAAGAAGTGCATTGTGATGGCGGGGACGGCCGTGACGGCGGGGACGGCAACGGGGACGGCGGCGTCCTTGTGGCGGCCGCCGAAGACGTAGGCGGCGACGGAGCCCTCGGCGACGTCGCGCTCGACGCCGCCGCGGGCGTGGACCTCGGTGAAGCCCTTGCGGAAGTGGACAGGGACGCCCGGGACGAAGGCGCATGTGGTGAGCCACCAGCGGGACACGAGGGAGGCGGCGAGCGAAGAGAGAGTGGCGGCGGAAAGCGCGTGTTGGGTGGGGGCGATGCTGAAATGACGGCGCGAGAGCGAGGCCCAGATGGCCGGGTCCGTGGCGGCCGCCGCGGTGGTGGTGCACAGCTGGGAGAAGAGGGTGGTTTGGGCGGGGGTCATGCGGTGGAGAATGTGGAGGAGGACATCGTGCGGAAGGTGAGGCAGCGCCTGCGATTACTTCTTTGGCGGAGGAGCAACAGCAGCAGCGCAGAAGGGGGAGGCATGTCTGCTCAGGGATGTCCCAGCCGGCTTTCGCGTTTCGTCCGGGAGCCCCCACGTCCTCACTGAGGGCCATTCCATTCATCGTGATTGGCAATCACGCAATCACGCAATCACACAATCACGTCAATTGTTAATCTGCACGCATGGAACCAACGAAGGAAATGGATATGATAAATCAGGCTTGCGATTCTCGAAATGGGAATCTGAAATTCAGGGTTGATATCGCATACATGGCATATGCGCCAAATACAGTATCCTGCCAGCGGCCATCGTTTTTGCTTTATCGAGAGGCACCTAGCTGGAGCATTAGGAATGAAGTAGCTCTGCATTAGCGATATAAGTAGATACGTTTGCGGATAGATATCAAAAAAAAACAACGAACAAAAGAACAGAACAACACAGTGCTTTAATTGCGCAACCAAATCCTAGTGCAACTAGTCCGGCATAGTCGAAGGCTCGAGAGGGCGTCAAGCATTGACAACCGAGCAGTGAGGAGACTGTTGAACCACGCGGCGACATACTTCGCGTTTGAATCTTAGAACCTCGCGCACGGAATCAGCCTATCCAACTCGGCACCCCTGTCTCCGGGCAACGGTGACTTGTTGCATCCGCTGCCCTTCGGTAGTCTACCTTCCTGCTGTACGCGGCCCGTTTGTGGACAAACCGGAGAGACCAACTCCTCCCGACAGTTCCTGTCGTACGCGGCACGCGCTCTCGGAAGGGTCGGCTTTTCAAGATCTGACTCGACATTGAAGTCAGACATATATTTACTTCGGTAAATATTCTACCAACGCAGAGAACAAATTGTTACGGTTTTGACATCAATAAATGGTGCCTGCTCCCTTGTGGTTGGTTGTGTATATTACGTTTCCTAAAACATGGTCATGCTGATTAAAGAAATAAACAATCGACTTAAAATTAATCTTGTGCTCCAACTTCCTGTAAATGCTCCTTGCAATTCTAAAAGATTTAAACCCCATTCAAATATTCGTACATTTCGAAATGATAATCAACGCGCTGCTTGTGCAACCCAAGGTTGCACCTGTGGGAAAGCCAGAAAGCAGGATATACTCTCTTTGCCGTGCCATCATTACCTCCTATGAAACCTTTGCCCATCCAGAGCCGTGGAAATGTGCTTACAGCTATAAGTAGCACACGTTGGAGAAAGGAACGATGCAGAACGACGTTAAATTAATGTCGTGATCGCGTGATTGCGTGATTGCATGATTGCCAATCACGATGAATGAAATGGCCCTGACCTCGGGAAGAATCATCCCGGACTTAGGAACGGGCCTCTCAGACCCGTGAGTAGTGTGGTACAACCGTAGGGACGCTAAATCGTAAACGGAAAAGGACAGGCTGTACCTAACAATGAGGGAGCCTGGGGGACCGCTACACTGGAGTGTCAGGTAGAATAATCCGGAACGGTAAGAAGCACAGGACAAGAGAGGAACACCGCACTGGACACGCGCAGTCGTACTGGGGTGTAGAGCAGTACGACCGGTGGCGAGCTGAAAACCTGAAGGACTTACTTAACCGTACGGTAAAAGGACTAGGGTAGGAAGTAAGGGGAGGCGTGCTTGCCTTGGTTTACCTCCAGCCCGGTGCCCCCCTATCTTATACCCCCTAGTAGGGCGGTGGCACCGGACGGACTACAGTAGCTGTACATACTATAGCCAGCTTACTGTAGCTTACGGTAACTAAAAATGACTACTGTATTAACCCACCGATCGGTCGCGCACCACGTGTACACCTGCACTAGCTGGTGCCACTAACTACACGTGGACTCCCACGTGGCCACATGTACACGTGCTGGCCACGTATGCACCGTATCGGTTAACATCTTACTACTGTACTTGGCGAGGTCTCTGGCGCCCGCCTAGTACCGTAGCGCCACTTGGCAATTGTACCACAAGTAGGAGCAAAACTACTGCTCGTCAGTCAGGGAAGCAACTTGTGCGCTGTCGACATGCGCACACGTTTCAGGAGCGAAACGGGACGTGTAGCACATTTCTAGATTGGGCCATTTGCGGATCTTGGGGTGACAGGTGCGGCTTTTGATGCCCCTGGGGAGGTGAAGTTCTAGCCCTGGGGGTGTGTTGGGGGCGACTATCCCAATTGAGGTGGCATTGAAGGGTGACGTTCCTCATTCATCCAATTTCGAGGGTGACGTCGCCTTAAGAAAACGACATGTTGAAACATGCCGATCTTTGTCTGTGTGTATAGGGCGACATTGGATCGTTTTCTGAGATTGATGTGATTTCAGTTGGAAATATACGGTGACTTCATATGCGAAACACCGGCAACTTCTACCCACTCTATCTACATACAATTACATACAGTATTTTCCATACTACGGAAGCATTTTTACCTAGTGTTTTCATCCCCATAAAGCTGTCTCAGTGCACAATCAGTAACAGTATGCGTCTCAGAACGACAAAGAGAGCAAGTATACTTCCTCTTTGATGGCGCGTTCAGAAGGCAGAACGTACGCCGCGTGACCGCGCGTCAGCGTATGCCAGCCACTGTGGTGGGCACTGGGCGGCCTCTATAGCCACACTATATTGTTTCAGTTTTGAGAGCGCTATATCCAGCGCGAAACCGTGCGTTGGCGTGCTTTTATAAGGGTGACATTAAAACAATCATGCATTTCTAGGGCGACATTTCTAACATTTAGGTCTCTGCCGAAATGCCACGATGGTATACGTTTTTATGGGGTGACATCCCCGAATATGAGTTTGTCGGAGGTGACTTTACGATTGTATTTCTGTCATCCTAGAAAACGTGCATTCTCACCCATCAAAAGGACACCATGGACCAAAATCACCCTACTAGCAAAGCACTTTTTAGTAGTGTCGCCCTATAAAAAACCTCACCACATTGAAATCGCCCCACGTAGATTTCACTTTGGCCGGGTGTCGCCCCAAAATCTACACTTTGACCCTTCTAGATTTTGAGAAATTTGTCGTAAAAATTTGTACTGCCCAAAAAGAGTTTCAGGAAGCCTCCAATCAAAACAGAACTCTTCATGCTCTGAAAAGAAATTCAAAATTTACGCAGCCGTCGGTACCACGAGGCTCATTTAGTCCATGCTTGACTTGTCTTACTTCAAATAGTGCGGCCTAGTGTCTACACGACCGGCAATTTGCCTCATATGAGGTCACCCTTGACCTCATATGAGGTCAAATGCTCTACAGTAAAATTTAAACAAAATTTAAGATTTTTGCAAGTATAGAACAAAAGGAGTACAATTTTTACGAAGTAGAACTTTGAACGACTATAAAGACAACTATAAACGACTAGTTAGTAACTGAAAAGCCAGCTCAGTGGTCTGCAAGGATCGCTGAGTCTTGGAGGCTGGGGTTCAACTCCTCGCTGAGCACTTTAGTGGTCGAAAAATCCCTTCGGGGATCTCGATGGTTCTTGTTCGTGACCTGCAGCCCAGGACGCTTTATAACGCCCACTCGAACATGAGATTGAATACGGTGACATCTCATAAAGGGGCATTCCGACACGGCTGCAGGTCTTCCAAGCAAGTCTTTAGACGCAGGATAGAACCATAGGGTGCAAAAGGAGTTTTTTATCTCTTTTTGCTCTATTTTACTCAAATGCTGACCCATGTAGTCAGTTTTAAAGGCCTAGAACGCTTTAAGCACTAATAGTACTTACCTTTGTAAGTAAGATCGTGACGTTCGTCGACATGTTTCTTAAAACAGTCACGCCCAGTCTGGTGATGACAAAGGTATACTTCTTTGTCAAAATATGCCTTGCAGGCTGAGCAAATAAACTTTGACTTTTTTGTACCTTTGCAAATATTGCATCTGGATTGATAAAGAGCACAAGTCTCTTCGCCGGATGTGCTTTTACGCTTGCGAGTGGTTGGAGTTAGGTGAGTACCAATTCCACTGCCAAACCCAACATCTTCATCTTCAACAGCACTGTCTGATTCTCGCTGACGTAACGATATACGATCATACTTGTTATCAATCAACTGGTCAGCAAGCTCACAATAAAACTGATTTGGAGACATCTTAGAACCATCTTCTTTTGCACCTGCATACAGTTTCCATGCATCCACAATGCAAATGGCCAATAAAGAAGTGTTGACACGCATAGACCACTCCTTGACTTCGAACTTCTTTTCCAAGCCGAGATCATCCTGACCAGATCTGTTGTGGCGGTCAATCTGAGAGCAAGTTTCATAATACTGCTCACAGACTGAGAGAATACGGATAGACAATTCCTCTTTTCTTGTCACGCCATGACGTGTACGCCATCTCTCGTGGTGGATTGGAGTTCCTTCGTTGGATGTTCCGACAGAACTAATAAAGTATCTGCGGTCTCGGTCCACCCACATCACTGCCATGAGATGAGGCCCGGCCACCGGCTTCGAAACTAGTGTGACGTGCTCTCCCTTTTCAGCAATCTCCAGATGAGATAGATATTTCATCGGATATTTCTTAGTAGATGTCTTCACCACACCTGTGAATCTAAGACCTTTCTCATAAAGTGATTCAGCCGTGTGGACAGAAGCAAAGTACGAATCCGCGCAAACAACACGATTGGTGTGAAACCATGGCTGTAACAACCTCAAAGTCACTGCAGTTCCGTGTAAGTGGTCACTTTCAAAATCCTTTAAAGAAGTCTCCTCAGCTGAGACGACGTTCTCAATTCTTATTATGATTCCACTTTTTCCACATGCAGCAGTCTTCAACTCACAGCCATTCTCGGGTTTTCGGTCCATGGCCACATAATGAGGAAGACCGGTTCCAATCCAATCTCCTCCAAGTCCATACCAGCTTGACATACTCTCATCAACGCAGATGTTCTGTGATGGAATCACATGTGATGCTCTGTGATCATTGATTGCGACCATGAAGTCCCTGATCATACCCCATCTGTCATTTGAGTCAGCTGGAAAGCTGAACGTGACATTCTGACGAAGCTCCTCGAATCTTCTGCGGGAGATGATTTTTCCGAATTGAGGTTGCGGGAGATATTTGCTGGTTTCCTGTGAGCTCCAAAGAGACCTTCTGGTGCTGAATTCAATCCGAGTCATAAGGATTAGCACCCCGAAAAACTTCAAAATTTCACCTCTTGTAGTCAAGCGAAGTCCCCTTGATTCCATTGCATCGTTGGTGTAGGAAACCATTAATGCCAAGTGCTCCTGTGGGAACATCCACATGAAGTAGTCCATGGGATGCATTTGAGATGGACTGTGACCACGAGATATAATCTCATCAATCGGTCCAATCACCTTCCATCTTCTCGGCGGTATCATACCATTTAAATGCATCGTGACTTCCTCACGCTTCCAGGACCGGCCGTGGACATTCATGAGGCCATCTCGGGAATCCATTTCGTCACTCTCAGAGATTCTCGTACTCGGGCTGAATGCTCCTTCCAGTGGCGTCACGCGGTCCTCTGTAGGCTCCAGTTGCGCATAATGTTCAGTTTCTTGATGGATATGATCTTCAAGACCGTCATCGATCAGGTCCATCACTTCACCAGCCTTGATGTTAGCTATGCGAAGCGTGACCTCCTTGACGCCATCTGATAATTCCCACTTAGCCCTGACTGAAGTGACACTGCGACCCTTCACTTTTGTCAGCTTTCATGCTAATGACAGTTCCCGTGACCAACTTGATCTTCCAGGAGGCTCCATACATGCGACGACATTTACTCTGAGCTGTGAGCAGTCTTGCACGAGTGTGGACGCGGTTACCTGCAATAATTCGAGGATCATTGACGCTCACCATTTTGAAGAAATTTTGGGAAGAGGGAGACGAAAGTGTTGATTAGGGAAGACTGAGATACGGAATTGAATGTTTTCTGGTTTGCCAACGTTTAGTACTCTAGTCGTAAGCTTTTCACTACAGTAGCGATAAATTTCTACAATTATTCGAATTGCAAAAGCCCGCCTAAAAACTGGCCTCATATGAGGCCATTTGTCACCTAGACACTAGTGCGATCTGGTACATGCTTGACCTTAAAGTCTTCAACGGAAAATATCCCAAGCACGACAACTCGAACACGCAAGATTGCTTCTAGGATTGAAAGAGATGGCACTCCGCAGTGAACAGCCTATCTACGAGTCGTCCAGAGCACGTTGTGAAAGGGATTTAGTCAATGAGGTGCAGCTTCTTACCTTTGATGTAACTCAACAATACGTTTTGCTTGTGGCAAATGGTCCTGATGAATGGAGGCTTCCGGGATTTATTTCTTCCGACGTAGGTGACAGCTCGATAGTGAAGGTGCGCAGCGCTGCCAAGACGGTCATTGGTATCGAATTTCCGCTCATTATTCTTCGACATTGTTACTCTGAGGAGTTGTCCGTTGAAAGGGAAAGTGATGGTCTTTCAGCTAGTATGGTCCGCGCTATTCTTGTTGCTCAATGCCATGAGAAATCTCAACGAGTGCCTTCTGGATGCAGTTGGGTGGCCATCACCAATGATCACAGAGCGGGTGTTGTCCATGTGTCGCACTCGGAGAAAGGAGCGGAGCAAGCCATTCGGCGAGAACTGGAACAGACCATAGCCAACGTTTCGCCGCCTAGACGAGTGCCTTGGGCGTCTATGGGATGGTATCCTGAAACGCTTCGAAAGGTGCGCGAAATATTGCATGGGCACAATCTGCATGTGATGGGTGAATTGGTTCAGATCCGTGCGTCATCCAGAGGAGCCGTGCTAAGGATCAAGACGAATGAGAGCGATTACTACTTAAAATGCAGTACATCCACGTCGAACGATGCTGGAGTCACGTCAATAATGTCTCGCGTTGCTCCAGATCTTGTCGCCAAGCCGTTGTTCGCAGATGTGGAACGTCGTCAAATGATCCTTGTGGACCACGGTGACGAGACTGGCTTCTGTGGATTGGATGGTGAAGGGCGTAAGCAGTTCGTAAGAGATCTGGCGCGTCTGCACCGCGCAAGCGCAAAAGTGTTACCGGATTTGTTGAAGGCCGGTCTACCAAGTTATTCACCGCTGTGGATGCGTGAGAACTTGAACTCACTTTTTCAGTGTAAGGAGCTTTTGTCCGTGCTAGAAACGGAACAAATACAGAAGCTGTCGAGCCTCAAGGTGAAGCTGCAAAATGATCTGACGGAACTTGTTGATTGGGAAATGCCTATTTGTTTGGTACACAATGACACGAGCGACGGGAACCTAATCAGGAAGAACGCCGATGAGGGTCCGGGGGTCCGGTTTTTCGACTTTGACAGTTCTTTTGCGGGCCATCCTTTGTTTGATGTTGACTGGTGCAGCCGGGAAACCCTAGAGGTCTATGCACAAGAAATGGACATAGCTGACATTGACGGATTGTTTAGGTTGAACAGGAAAGTATTCTTCAATCTTGCGCCGCTCGTGCAAGCATATAGATACTTGGACATGGCTAGGGAAGCGGAAGACGGTGCTCCCCGGGAAGACGCCCTTCACTGGCTAGGGCGCAGTGTTCGTACCTTGCTGTGGTGACCGAAGACGGTAATGGTGACGACATATTTTTGGGCTGAGTTAACGTGTACGACGGTGCAGGCTGGGACGAGGCGCTCTGCAGGTGGCATCAGCTGTATGCGCTTCGTAAGGAGTCGGAAAGAAAGTGTGAAAGTTTTGGCGGGAGCATCATTGTCAGGACGACAGTAAAGGAGCCATGAAAATGTTCAGTTCGTGTTTTGCATGCATCACCCGGCTTCATGAAACGCCAGTCCATCTTTGACAACGAGGCGTACGCACACTGCACTGCGGTTGCCGCATTCGTACCAGACGGAGCACAAGGAGGGGGCTCGTTGACAGGACTCGCGTACAGGGGGAGCAGTGTTGGCATGAGTGCGGACGGAAGACATGTGATGTCTGCACCCTGGGACGAGACTGTGTGTGCGTGGGACGTGGATAGAGGGATCACACTTCGTAGCGGGTGGGCAGAGGGCTGGCAAGACATCACGGGTCGAATTCTGAGGACCGCAGACACGGGCACTGTCTCATATACAGGATAAACATCGCATATAACTCTACGCAAGGGAAGAGTTGCATGAAGGCGAGAGGACGAGTTCTGAGGCTGTCCTGGGTCAATTGGATACTACAGTAGACTCATAGATATGGCACGATCACGCGATTGTACTTGCAAAAGGCCGACCTGCGAGTCCAAATGGCTGTAACGGTGAAGAGGCCGAGTGGGGCGTCGGAGGTCCTGTCGAGACGCGCTTTCCTGGACCCACGAGGGGCGAATTCGACGTCACCCTAGCGTCGCCGACGTCACTGGTACAAAACGAGAACATGCGGGGATCTCGTGTTGAGCGCGATCCAGCGAGCCCTTGGGAGCAGTCACGGACGCTGCCACGCCACGAGAGTCGCTTCGGTAATACTGGACACGCCGTACTCGCCCAGGAAGAGGGCTCCTGTCTATAACGTACGACGCACGGACCGGCAGTCTTTGAAGAAACAGGCAGGCCTTGGTACAATATCCGTCGAAAGATGCGATTTAACGCACAGTCGTGGCCGCACGCCTTGTCGCTCCTGACCATCACGCACACTCTCGCCTGTGCCCCGCGCCGCCCCATCCGTGACGACCCACTGACCTCCGCCAATTCTGTGTTAAGGCCACGGCCGCAGCCGGGTGCTGCCGTTCTTGCCGGGAATTGCCCGCTGCGTCCCTTTGCAATTCCTCTACCCCCATACAGCGGGGGCATCGCCGGGTGTCCAACTGATCTTTGTCGTCAATCGATGTATCTAGTGTGAGCGTGAATAAGTGCTGCGGCAAGCTCTGAGGATCGTACCCCTGTCGCAGAGTTTGTGCAAGTGGGGCTAACGCAGTGGTTTCCCGGCAGTCCCACGGGAGCTCTCGTGTCCGCATGCCAGCAATGTATCCCACTAACCCTCCGCCAATTGGCTGTTCCCAACCAAGGAGCTCTTGGTGGAGTGAGGTGGAGTGAGGTCAGCTTGAACACGTCGACATCCATCCGTGCTCTATCACCCCCACCACCGACACAAGCGCATCCGCACCGTCGCCGCCGCCCCACCGCCTTTACGACCGCCCCCCTCCCCCTTTCCCTCCTCCCCGCCCTTGCGCCCAAGCTCCCGCAGTTGCCTCTCCTGTCGCTCCTCCAGCCGCTCCTCCTCGTCCCCTTTCCCGCTTGCCCGCACACCCTTCCTCCTCGCCGTCCTGGAAGCAGCCGGCAGCCTTCGCCCTGCACGCGCGTGCCTACAACGTCTCGCACCACCTCTTCTCGCTTCTCACGGCGGGCGTCAACACCCAGTCCTCCTCGCGCGTCTTCACGCCCGCGGCCTGCGTCGTCGCGCGCGCCCACGTCTTCCCGCCGCACGCCGCGCACGCCACGCGCGCGGATTGCTTCGTCCCGCGCGCTGCCCTCGCCGACGGCGCCCCCGTCTCGCCGCTGCTGCTGCATGACCACGCCCTGCGCGACGCCCAGGTCCACCCGGCGCGCCGCAACGGCGAGCTCTTCGAGCTGCTCCCCGGCGATGTCCACCCCGTCAAGGACGAGGGCAGCTCACGCTGTACGAGCCCGCCTTGCGCGCGCACATGCGTGAGGGCGGCGGCCCGGGCGTGGTCCACGTGCGCTCGCACGTGAAATGAGCAGACGCGGCCCTGGATACGCCCACCGGCGGGCGGTGGGAGCTGTGCTTGGTGACTGCTATGTAATTTGTGTACACACAAACGGCAAAACTGGTTGAGGCTCGACCATGAACAAGGCAAATGTGTAAATACACGAAGCGCATTTTTGGCGGGAGTGAGAGCGACAAAGCAGTATAGCAGCCTCCCCCAACAAGCGCATCTCTGTCTGCCGCATTCCCGCCTCCAACATCCTCCATCCTCCATCCTCCAGCCCCATCCTCCAGCTCCCATCCTCCAGCTCTCGCCAGCATCGCGCGCTCTCAGAAAAAACCCCAGTAACATCCTAGCAAGAAAGAACGATATATTTTACAACAACATAAAGCCCCTACCTCTCCTCTCGCTATCCCGACCAACAAGCGTGCCTCGCGCGCAAGCCACACAAAAACGGCACACGGGAGCAGAGTCGAGCCGTTGACGACGACGCGCACGCGTGCGCGTCGGGCGGGGGTGGGGCCGACGGCGGGAAGGCGGGCGGCTCGCGCGGCACGGGCTCGGGGACGTGGAAGAGGCGCAGAAGCATGCCCTCTATGTGGAACGGGCCCGCGGCCTCGAGGAAGAAGTGCATTGTGATGGCGGGGACGGCCGTGACGGCGGGGACGGCAACGGGGACGGCGGCGTCCTTGTGGCGGCCGCCGAAGACGTAGGCGGCGACGGAGCCCTCGGCGACGTCGCGCTCGACGCCGCCGCGGGCGTGGACCTCGGTGAAGCCCTTGCGGAAGTGGACAGGGACGCCCGGGACGAAGGCACATGTGGCAAACCACCAGCGGGACACGAGGGAGGCGGCGAGCGAAGAGAGGGTGGCGGCGGAAAGCGCGTGTTGGGTGGGGGCGATGCTGAAATGACGGCGCGAGAGCGAGGCCCAGATGGCCGGGTCCGCGGCGGCGGCCGCGGTGGTGGTGCACAGCTGGGAGAAGAGGGTGGTTTGGGCGGGGGTCATGCGGTGGAGAATGTGGAGGAGGACATTGTGCGGACATTGTGCGGAAGGTGAGGCAGCGCCTGCGATTACTTCTTTGGCGGAGGAGCAACAGCAGCAGCGCAGATGGGGGAGGCATGTCTGCTCAGGCATGTCCCAGGCGGCTTTCGCGTTTCGTCCGGAGAGCCCCCACGTCCTCACTGACACTGATCACAGCAATTAACCTGGGCCAACTTAATTCTGAAGCCCCTTTTTCAGGTCTATAACCATATTTAACATGGTCCGGATTAATTGTGAACCCAGATTAATATATGGTCAAATCAGACATGTTTCAGTTTATTTGTGAACCACTGGATTAACCTTGATTTCTAACATTGCTGACAAGTATTCAAGAAACTACGGCTCTACTTCTTGCCCACTGAAATGGACACGATGCTTGGATATTATTGTCTGCAGCTCAGAAAAGAACTGCTTCTCCTCCCAAAGACCATATCGAGGCGGCGACATGCGTTCTCGCCCTTTTTGAACTCTAAAGGCGACTTATCATAAGACTGTTTCCTCCAGGTCAAAACCAATAATAACCTGGTCCAGTTTATTTCTGAACCCAGGTTAATATATAGACCAAGGTTAATTGCTGTGATCAGGTGTGAGTAGGAGCAAAACTACTGCTCGTCAGTCAGGGGAGCAACTTGTGCGCTGTCGACATGCGCACACGTTTCAGGAGCGAAACGGTACCACTCCAGAAAAGTATTATTTGGTAGAAAGGGCTAATTTGGTGATTCAGTTCTCGTTGCTCTCACTGTACGAAAGCATGCCACTGAGGTAAGCGCAGTGCGGATAATCGGTGCAGTCATTCATCGCTGGACTCCAGGGAAACGCTCCGGGGCCTGGAGCATTCACTACGTCTACAGTTCCCTGCAATGTTGCCTCATCGCCTCTCCCCGTCCCGCCAACAAAAATGGCGGGCACAAAACTCCGTTAAAGGCCAAACAGTAGTATTCGATCCACGATCAAACACCTTCTCGTCCTGTTCACGAGACAGGTCTCCAGTTACGCACAATCCATGTCCCCTCCGATGTCGATTGGAATGCGTCATCAGGCAGCGCGTGCCAAGCAAATGGACAGACAGGACGCAATGGCCAAAGACCGACGGTAAAGAGCAGTAAATTTACTGAAGTGTGACCAATGGACTATAGGTTTCTTAAACGGTTTGAAAAAGATCGTATTCGTAAGTAAGTGCTACGAGGAGCCCAACAAAAGCCTTTATCGAGTTGTAGCGCATCCGCAGTACAACGACAGAATGACGAAATTGTCTTCGAAAAGCTGAAGGAAATTGTCAACAACGAAAAGTCCGCTGCACTTGCCATAAAAGCGGCAGAGATGCTCCTCAAAAGTTATGATAGCGATAAAAAGATCGTCATGAGTGCAAGTGCTCCCAGGCTACAAGGACCGAAAGCACAGTATCACAGGGGCAGAAAAGAAACGATTCAGCAGGGGACGCCTGCAATGTATCTGACATTTGGCGATTTTGTTGCACGCAGGAAGCAGGAAAAACTTGAGGAAGATCGGCTACAGCGACAAAAGGCGGAGGAGAAGGCTAACCGGCACAGAGAAAGAGAACTGCAGTAGGAACAGAAGTCAGAAGCGAAAAAGCTGAGGGAACAAAAAAGGTTGGAACGAATGAAAAGTGGCAAGGCCTTAAAGCCTGTCAACTCAACCAAGAAGCGGGCACGATCAACTCCGGTCCCAACGGCGCACGAAGACCCCTCCCCAATGTGTTTCAACTCCTCATCATTCCCCATCAATGTTGCCGCGTCTGCGTTACTTGGTCTCTCTGGTGCCAGTGAAATTACCAAATAGACCTTTTTCCAAAAAGCTGCGTATTGCCGCACCAATAAAAGAAAATTCGGGGTTTCTCTGATTCAGTAAGGCTACAGATTCTGTATCTCCTCCCAGTTGGTTAGCAAACGCGGAGCATCCATCACCACCAGTCTGACCTCATTTGGGCAAGTGGAAGTAGTTTTTAAGTTAATTTAAAAGGGAGATTTTGCGTTTAGTGGGGCGATCGTGGTCTTTTTGTGGCAAAAAGGGGGTGAAATCGCTTTTCTCGTAGTGTTGAGGGGGTGACGAGGTCAAATTTGCTGAGGCACCCATCCGATTGAGAAATATTTTTAGGGATTGTATGGGTGACATCATCTTCAACATGGGGGTGACATAAAATAATTTGGTTGTTCGTGAGGGCCGACAGAATCTGAACAAAGTGGACAGTGCTATAAATTGTACTAAATGACAGGCGAAATCGGATACTAAGGCGTTACTAAAAGAGCGGCTACTAGGCTACTCTGCAGTATCCCCATACAGCTGTTTCAGAGAGCAGTCCTTCACTGTGTGATCTGCCATCCGAGACAAAGTCCAGGAGTACACACGCTTCTTCTTCGCAGCAGGGCCATCATCCTAGACGACAATCCCCCGCTCTCTCCTTTACCGAAACCATCCCCACGACCATCCTCCACCATATTCCCAACCCCTTCCAAGTTACCCTTTCCGACGGTATGCCGTATTGTGTTACCGCCGCATCCTCCCCTACCGCAAGTCCTTGTCCGACGTAACGTCTTCTTCGGAATCAATTTCCAAGCACCCGGCCACCTCTCTGTCTTTCTCTAAATTCCTTCCTGCCTCACTCTCAAGATCATCTCCTCCATCTTCAAATTGTACTCCGTCGATGCATTCTTCCATTCTCTCCACGTTTGCGAACACCCCTGAATTTTCGCCATCCTTGCTGACATTTTCCTCGTCCATTTTGTCCGCGCTGCTCTCGCGAGAAGGATCGTCTGCTGTGCTGCAAAATCGGGAGAAAAGACGACGGGATGGTGGTGGAGTTATACATTTCTCCACCTCGTCCACATCACCGTTACGTTCACCGTTGGACATACTATCTTCATCCTCTCCATCCTTGTCAGTACCATCATTTTCAAGCACCGCTCGCAAGTGAGAAGCTATTTTTCTCTCTTTTTTCTCCCTTTTCTCTCTGTCCATTCCTTCTGCAGCTGCGCAGCCCTTGCTCTTTCTTCTCTCTCGTTTTGCAGTTGGGCGGCCCTAGCTGCCTCTTCGCTCTCTTTGCAATTGCTTCCAGGCTCTCGCCTGCCTCTCCAGTACAGCGTCTTCCTCGCTGTCGCTGCAAACGTTTGACGCGCCCTTCGAAGCCTTGTCGTGCTCTTCATTGTTCGAGCATTCTCTTTGGCGTTGAGTCTCCCTGACATTGTCTTGTTTCTCTTGCGCAGCGCGTTCCATTTTGTCGAGAGAGAGCTCTCTTTCGGAAGAGGTTTTGCTAAACGCGATGAATGCCGGCAGTAACACGACCTTACCACACTGAATACCCTCATCGATTTCTATGTACCGAAATTCGCTCTCCGCCTGCTTCATGGAACGCGTGAGTACTTTCATACGCCTGTCCGCACAGCGTGGTTGACCTGCCCGCACTTTGTCGGGGTGGACGAGAACGGCAAGACGCTTGTACTGTTTCTTCATTTCACGCAATGTTGCGTTGCGCACAGATACGCAAAAAACGTCCATGAGGGGTGTCACACCTTCTTCCACAGTGGCAAGGTGACGGATACCCTGGGCCATGGTCTGAGGCAATAAGCGGATTTTGAAAAGTCGAAACGTGCTCCTGCCGCTTTGTGCAGCGCATTGGTACATTTAACTCCCCCTTCGCTGGACACGGAGTAACCTAACAAACGTGATGCTGTGGCGTATTGTGGAGGTTGAGACAGTCGATAAGGAGGCCACATCGGCGTGGCCGATCACGAGATTAATTGTCCCTACAGTATCCGTATTCTATAAATGTTGAGTTTAAAAGCTCGATTACTTGCCATTTTGGATTACTACACGGGCGAAGAATTCCAATTGTGTTGTTTGGGACGGGTGACCAAAGGCGACATTTCAGTGGTCGGGTCTAACATACTACTGATATTCTTCCCTTCGCCCCCCTTATGCAACAAATTCGCGCAGTTCAACCCCTCAGCACTACAAGAAAAGCCATTTCACCCCCTTTTTGCCACAAAAAAGACCACGATCGCCCCACTAAACGCAGCATTAACTCAATTTAAAAAAGATGTTCCCAAATTATACTTTCCTAGAGTGGTACCTTTTATAATTAATTTTTTGATATCTGTCCGAAATTTCCCTTTTGTGGAAGGTACTACACAATGTAGCACATTTCTAGATTTTGAGAAATGTGTCATGAAAATGTGTACAGCGAAAAAAAGAGTTTCAGGAAGCCTCCAATGGAGGCTTCCTGAAACTCTTTTTGAATCAACACAGAACTCTTCATGCTCTGAAAGAGATTCAAAATTTACGCAACCGTCTGTACCACGAGGCTCATTTAGTCCATGCTTGACTTGTCCTACTTCAAATGGTGCGGTCTAGTGCGGTCTGGTACATGCTTGACCTTAAAGTCTTCAACGGAAAATATCCCAAGGACGACAACTCGAACACGCAAGATTGCTTCTAGGATTGAAAGAGATGGCACTCCGCAGCGAACAGCCTATCTACGAGTCGTCCAGAGCACGTTGTGAAAGGGATTTAGTCAATGAGGTGCAGCTTCTTACCTTTGATGTGACTCATCGATACGTTTTGCTTGTGGCAAGTGGTCCTGATGAATGGAGGCTTCCGGGATTTATTTCTTCCGACGTAAGTGACAGCTCGATAGTGAAGGTGCGCAGCGCTGCCAAGACGGTCATTGGTATCGAATTTCCGCTCATTATTCTTCGACATTGTTACTCTGAGGAGTTGTCCGTTGAAAGGGACGATCTTTCAGCTAGTATGGTCCGCGCTATTCTTGTTGCTCAGTGCCATGAGAAATCTCAACGAGTACCTCCTGGATGCAGTTGGGTGGCCATCACCAATGATCACAGAGCGGGTGTCGTCCATGTGTCGCACTCAGAGAAAGGAGCGGAGCAAGCCATTCGGCGAGAACTGGAACAGACCATAGCCAACGTTTCGCCGCCTAGACGAGTGCCTTGGGCGTCTATGGGATGGTATCCTGAAACGCTTCGAAAGGTGCGCGAAATATTGCATGGACACAATCTGCATGTGATGGGTGAATTGGTTCAGATCCGTGCGTCATCCAGAGGAGCCGTGCTAAGGATCAAGACGAATGAGAGCGATTACTACTTAAAATGCAGTACATCCACGTCCAACGATGCTGGAGTCACGTCAATAATGTCTCGCGTTGCTCCAGATCTTGTCGCCAAGCCGTTGTTCGCAGATGTGGAACGTCGTCAAATGATCCTTGTGGACCATGGTGACGAGACTGGCTTCTGTGGATTGGATGGTGAAGGACGGAAGCAGTTCGTAAGAGATCTGGCGCGTCTGCACCGCGCAAGCGCAAAAGTGTTGCCCGGTTTGTTGAAGGCCGGTCTACCATGTTATTCACCGCTATGGATGCGTGAGAACTTGAACTCACTTTTTCAGTGTAAGGAGCTTTTGTCCGTGCTAGAAACGGAACAAAGACAGAAGCTGTCGAGCATCAAGGTGAAGCTGCAAGATGTTCTGACGGAACTTGTTGATTGGGAAATGCCTAATTGTTTGATACACAATGACACAAGCGACGGGAACCTAATCAGGAAGAACGCCGATGAGGGTCCGGGGGTCCGGTTTTTCGACTTTGACAGCTCTTTTGCGGGCCATCCTTTGTTTGATGTTGACTGGTGCAACCGGGAAACCCTAGAAGTCTATGCACAGGAAATGGACATAGCTGACATTGACGGATTGTATAGGTTGAAGAGGAAAGTATTCTTCAATCTTGGGTGGCTCGTGCAAGCATATAGATACTTGGATATGGCTAGGGAAGCGGAAGACGGTGCTCCCCGGGAAGATGCCCTTCACTGGCTAGGGGGCAGTTTTCGTCGCTTGCTGCGGTGACCGAAGAAGGAAATGGTGACGACATATTTTTGGGCTGAGTTAACGTGTACGACGGTGCAGGCTGGGACGAGGCGCTCTGCAGGTGGCATCAGCTGTATGCGCTTCGTAAGGAGTCGGAAGGAAAGTATGAAAGTTTTGGCGGGAGCATCATCGTCAGGACGACAGTAAAGGAGCCATGAAAATCTTCAGTTCGTGCTTGCATGTATCACCCGGCTTCATGAAACGCCGGTCCATCTTTGACAACGAGGCGTACGCACACTGCACTGCGGTTGCCGCATTCGTACCAGACGGAGCACAAGTAAAACTCGCGTACAGGGGGAGCAGTGTTGGCATGAGTGCGGACGGAAGACATGTGATGTCTGCACCCTGGGACGAGACTATGAGTGTGTGGGACGTGGATAGAGGGATCACACTTCGTAGCGGGTGGGCAGAGGGCTGGCAAGACATCACGGATCGAATTATGTGGACCGCAGACATGGGCACTGTCTCATATACAGGATAAACATCGCATATAACTCTACGCAAGGGAAGAGTTGCGTGAAAGCGAGAGGACGAGTTCTGAGGCTGTCCTGGGTCAATTGGATACTACAGTAGACTCACTGATATGGCGCGATCATGCAGTTGTAGTTACAGTGGTGGGTAATGTGATTGTTTCTATGAAGATAGTGGTCTAAATTGCGAAAAGACATCAAAGGCATGTCGAAGAATGCTCGCGTCGAGACAGAAGTATCAGGAATATACAAGTGGGCTCCGTGGCGCGCGTTGCGCGCCGCAAGTGGGGAGGAATGCGAAAGGGTCTGAATGTAATAAGGTTTTTGAAATGACAGTTTCAATATAAAAAATGGAATAGAGTAGAAAAGTGGGAAGTCATGCAAAAGGGATTTGATTTAATAAAGGGGAGTGGTAAAAGCACGGGGTGGTTGAAAAAAACGTAAAGTAGCTTTATTTAAACTCTATCGGTAAAGTCCCTCTACGAAAGGACTTCAGGGAACACTACGTTGCGGGTAGTTTCATCTGCTTCCGATGTCAAAACAATGACGTTGCCAGGATGTGTGGTCCTGGACAGGGCAACATATAGTTGACCGTGAGAGAAGCAGCGGTTTCTAAGATCGAGTCCCAGGAGTCCTCCAAAAGACTGTCCCTGTGCTTTGTTTGTAGTCATGGCAAAGCAAGTGCGAATGGGAAATTGGGTGCTTGCAAATCCTGGGACAGGAAAGTTGTCGTCTCCGGGTCTGCAGGGCATGCGAGGCAGGCAGAGTGGCTTTCCCTGATGACTTCCAGTAGCTACGTGGAGACAAAGCAAGGTGTTGGACATTCTATCTACTATGTATCTAGCGCCGTTGGCATGTCCATTGTTAGAGTCGAGGTTACGAAGAATCATGACAACAAACCCCTTCTTTAACCTTAGTTGATGGTCGGGTGGAGACGAACCTGCAGTCAATGTATTCAATAGTTCTACTGGATACCTGCGGGCGTTTCGATCCTCGTTCTCCACCTTTTCGGTGCTCAATAACGTGCGATACGCACCCGAAATCATGTTTCCAACAATCTCATTGATTTCCAGCAGAGCACTGTTCTTGGTTACTAGAATGACTCTAGAAATAATCCAATCCATTTCAGAGTGCCGTGTCGCAATTCCGTCAAATATGGAACGACAGAGGTCTCACTACAAGGTACATTATGGCTATTGGTGGTAAATTTGACCTCCGGAGGAGATACAAATTTGGGTCTGATTTTCTTTGAAAATGGAGGTCCGACATTTTTGATTTCTGACCGCGGCAGGTGGTCCCGCTCGCCAATGGGATACTTCCGATACTGGGATTGGATCAATCTGTGTTTTCAGCATTTAGAGGTCTCAGCTCAGTTTCTCCCGCAGGTTATATCGACCATCTGTGGAGGTAAATCTGATCCTAGGTTTGGAATGCGTCCCCAGTGGTCTTATGATGAACACGCCGGTGGTTAAATTGACAACCCACATCTGTGTTTCAGAATATGTTTTGTACTGTTTCACTGCATTACTGTCGTTGGTTGGTTTCAGATCCGTCGATATGGCAACCTTTACGTCTTGGGGTTGTTTTCAAATATGTAAATGTGGGATTTGTTACAAAATCCATCCGTTTTGCTACTACTTCCACTACTTCATGTTATTCTTTTGTACAACCCTGTGCTGTTTTCGCAGTATGCTACTCATACCCCCATGCGGGTATTTGGATATCCAATTCTCGTTGTAGTTGAAACCAGTATAGAAATTATACCCTTGGACGGGTAGAATATTTCTGTGACACAGCTGCACCTCGGTAGACCTCACTCGTGGATGAGAACGATTCTCATTCCTCTCAGTCTGATTGCGTTGAATGCGCATAGATATTCCTTGCGATGATGCTGTCAGCATCACTCAGTAGTGATGACATCCGTAAGCAGCAGCAAGGAAGTATTGGAATCGGAATAGTACGCGACATAGTTGCATCACCTGAGCGGAAGTTGCTCTCAAGTCAAACATCCGTGCTCAAAGAAATTTCCACGGCTCTGGAGTCGTTGGAAAACAATATCAAGGACGTTTACGCCAGGCTGGATAATGTGTCCCAGCTGACCACCGCAGTTCTCTTCTCCTCACCTCTCGTAAGCTCTAAGAGTTGCAGCTTAGATGCTGCTGCGCAATCAATCACCGTAGAGGCATTTTTCGGCCACGACTTCATGCGCAAAATCTCCGTGGCAAACTTCCTGGTATTCTTCATCCGTCTCATTCGAACTAGCTTTACGGTTCGTGGTCGGGCCGCTCCCCAGGAGCGCAGTCACGTGCCTGAACCCAAAACAGGATTCTTCGAACATGCCCTCTCCAGACCGACCAAACGTCCGTCGAGAACGAAGGCAAGGATATCATGAGTTTTCTGCTTCGCAAGGCAGTGCGAATACACACCCATTGGGTCCTGCTCAGAAGAAGCGCAGAGTGGTACCATACACACCGCAAGGGCTTATGGATCCGATTAAGATCATTCGAGTTGTAATAATATGGATCCTTCCGGTTCGGTGTTAATCCGTCACGGAGGGGGTGTCCACGGTAGCGGCAAATTACAACACCACCAACATCTCTGCGAGGGCGGCGGTTATGACTCCGGTAAACGGGCGAGTGGAATTGCGACCCCGAAGGGGGTAGGGCTCAATGGGCATAGGCTTCCACCAGGCGGTGGAACGACCAAACTGGGGAGCGTGTGCTTCCGGCCCTCAAGAATAACCCGCACGGGACGATCTTCTCATTCCTCTTTTTCCTCCGTTCTGGCCAAAGGGATCTCTGCCCCCTTTACTCTGGGGGCATACTGCCTCGGCCCCTAAGTACGTCGACCTCCGGCGGCCGGGCAGTACAGTATTGATCCACTTCTACTTTGGATCACTACAGTGGAGTACCTCTACTGTACTCCACCGGGGAGTAATCTGCACAGCGGCACACGTGGCTGTGCTCCCGCCACCTGTACTCGTGGCAGAGCGCGCACCACGTGTGCTAGCTGGGACTCCCCCGGCTGACACTCCTATTACACTAATTTCTACGCCCCTACAGTAGGACCTTCTAGTCTACTGTACCCTGTCGGGACGTAATACGTACAGCGGTACACGCGGCCATTCGGCCGCCACCTGTCACCCGTGGCGGTACGTGCACCCCTTGTACAAGCTGAGTTATCCCCTGCCTTTCCAGTATCGTCTGATCACCCCTACGGGATCTCCCTCCGGGTCGTTACGTTTACCGACACCGGTCGGTACCCGTTCTCCCACACACCCCTCTTCTTCGAGTGCGCCACGTCCTCGGGGCGGCCATTACGTTCGTGGCCCGTGCCCGTGCGCCTCTTTCAAGCGGCCGTTGTACGGACGTTACCGACGCCAAGGGGCCATTGCGAAACTGGCCCAAGCTGGCCCGGTGCGAACTCCCTTCGGGTCGTGATTAGGCGTCGGTTCGCCTCTGCGGCGCCTCCAAGGGCTACGAGACTACCTTCTGTATTTTTCCGACCGTTCTTGGTCGTCGCCGCGTCACCGTGGGTTATATCTTTTCCTCGCAGCGAAAACGGGCGACCGAATCACGACGCGGTGCGACGCCTCCGCACGGCGGCATTCGACATCGCGGTACCCCTCCGAACTCGGACACACGGTCTATTCCCTTCAAGCCTTCCGTGCCCTTTCGGGGGCCCTCGTTGTTTCTGTCCTTTCAGGAAGGCCGACACATCCCCGTGTGGCAGAGGTGAGCAGGTGACTTCTCTTACGTACGCTCGTTCTGTGGTCGGTTCGCTTCTCCCGCCCCTTGCGTTATTCTCCGCCATCGGACAATTCCCTCCCACGTAATGATTAGGAGGCAGGCCCGCTGCTGAAGGGGCGTGGGCTACGGAGCGACGCCTTTCATGCCAACAAGTGCGCACAGTACCTCCACGGACGTAATTCAGGGCGAAACCCGCTGGGGCGCCCCTCCGCCGCCGGGACCAATTTCGCGGACGGTGTCTATAAATACGGACGCGACGGCATCCTTACTTCCTACAAGCCTGCCGCCCGACCCCACGTCCTTCATCTCGGAACCCGCTCGAGCACCTGCAACGCCTCCAGCTATGTCTCCTCTCGCGCCCGGGTCGGCGTCCCGCTGGGTCAACCCGGAGAAGGAGTACGACCATCGTCAGCGCCTCACCCCCGCCGAGGCCTCCCAACGTCCTTCTGCGGTGCCGTACCCGGCCGAACAGTACGTGGGCTGGTCCCATTGGTACTTTTACGCCCTCTGTTTTCAAGAAGTCTTTCAAGAAGGAATCAGCCTCCCGAACGGGTATCGCCGAAGCAGGGACGAAGCGTAGACAGCTCGCTGGCGCCACCTACCCCTGACACCGAACGACCGGACGCGCACACATGGACGAGCCGACTTATCCCATGTGCGTTGTTGGCCCGAAAGGGAGTATCAAATCCTTCTGCAGACCATCCTCTCCGGTCTTCAACATCTTCCGCGACCTGAAAACGTCGCACCTGGCGGGAGTTTTCTCCCTGCGGGTCACAGCGTGCTCGGGCTCCTTGCCATGTCATACGGGGCTAGGGGCTCCTAGCCCGTATGACCGGTTGTATTGGCTTCGCGATCGGCGCTGGTGCGGTGACAACTGTTCCGACGAGTCCCCGTGTTCGGAATACGCAGTGGCTCTTCTATGGGTGGCATAATTTGGAATTCTTCGACATGCCTTCCCGACTCCGGCCGAACTACTACATCCGCGTGCCACCGCAACCCTTCTATCGGGACGTCCCTCGGTCGCTCTGCGTGCCCACGCCAGCCGTTTCGGCGTATCACAGTAGTTTGGATCTTCAGAAGAGTCGCCTCCGTGCATGGCTTTGGCAGATCGTCGCTGTAGAGTGGGCCGTATCGTCCGTCATGGCCTTCCTTCACGCCGCCCGCTACGGGATTCAGATGATCGCCAAGAACCGTGACTGGCGTCTCTTCCAAGACCGCGGCATCGCTTCCCCTGTGGGTCGACTGATGCCTCTGCCTACCGGGCTTATTTCGTACGTCCGCGAGCTCGGCGTACAGAATATCGTCCGAGGAACGGAATTCGACCCTCAGGAGACGGAGACGCTTATGCGATACGCCGCCGAAACCGATTGGACGAAGACCCCTGAGTTCCTTTGGTACGACTATGAGACCGACCGGTTCTCGCCTATGCCGCGTCACCCTGGTGGGCATGACGACGGCAAAGCATATCCCACTCGGGTCGTCCTTCCCCTTCCCGAGCCTCGCCGTTCCCCCTGGCTGATATTGGAAGTCGCTGATTATTACCCCCGTGGGAAAGGATTCGTTCCGGAGTGCTTTCATCCTCCTGAAGTCGCTTCGGATGCCGTTCTGATTTTTCCTCCGAATAGTCGTGGGGCTTTCTCGGCCGTGCCGTCCCTATACGGGGGCGAGTCCGTCGCTGCGCCTCCCGAAGGAAGGGGACCTGTCTCTTTTGACGACGACGACGTTCCCTCTCCGGTACCGGTGGCTCCTCTGAGGTCCGTGCTGCCTCTCGACGACGGTGGTGGAGCGACCCAATGGGCCGCTGCGGTTGTGGAGGACATCGTTGAAGTTCCTGCCTCCAGCCCACCTGCTGGTGCGACGGCTAGCTTCGTCGCCTCAAGGCCCGAACTCGTCCTGGAGACGTTCGACCAAGTGGACGTACCGCCCATTGTGTATGAAGACCTCAGGGCGGCTTGGCAGAAGTATCTTGAGAATGCCCAAAACTATGGGGCTGATCCGGCTGCTACGGTCCCGGCCGTCCTTCGTCAAGCGGCGACCCTCATACGCGACTCTCATACCCTTGAGCGTACACGTTCGGCTCTGAATGAGGTGCAGTCTGCCCTTAGCGGGATTCTGCAGGCCAGCGTTCGGGACGTGACCAACGGCGCTATTTCGGACGTCCTCGTCCGGTTCGGGCTCGAGCCTGACCGTTCTGCTGGTAGTGGGGCCGGCGGGGCCTCAGCCTCCAATTCTGCTGGCGCCCCTTCTCGTAAGCGTCCTCGTCCAGGTACTCCCACCTCCAAATAAACTGCCTTTGCATTACTTTCGTCCTGTAGTCCATAGATCGGCGACGCCCGGTGCCTGCGCTCTCCCGTACAGGGTTTCTTCCAGCAGCAATCGTCGTCGCTGCGTCCATGATGGGTCGTTCGTGCGTTACCAATATCCATGTGGGGTCCCGACTTCGCCTTCGTTAGGCTAGTAACTGCTCGATCGGGTTTTTCCTTCGCATTAAAAATCGGGCTTCTTGCCAGTAAAACGTGCCTGGTGTTCTCGTCTTCGAGGCTTGTCCTTGTAAATTAACGAGCTCCCATTGGACGTTCCCTAAAATCTTTGTGCCTCAAACCGTCGCCTCTGTCTCACGGGGCGTTCCCATTGGGTGTTGACGATTTTTGCGCAAAAAAGTTCATTCTTTCCTTACACTTCATCCTTTCTTCGCCCCTCTTCTTGGACCGACCGTCTCGGTCAGTGTCTAGCTCGGTATCGGCGGATGAAGTTCTCGGGGAGGTTATCAGATCGCTTCCAGGTGTCCTCTTTGGGGCTATAGCCGAACCATCGGACGCGATAAAGTGGGGAGCCGTCGTTCGACTCGCCATGGGCGACGATGCGGTCTATGGCGTGCTCTGTATCCGCTTCGGCCTCAGTGGGGTCTTGATGGACGAGGACCTCGCTGTCCGGGTCGATGGAGACCGCCGGGGTGGTCCGTGATACGGAGGCCCTTTCGGGTGGTGTGGTTCCGCTTGGCGGGGGTATCGCCATGGGCGGCGACCTTACGGGCGAGGGGGCCTTCGGAACGGAGGGTTGCGGCGCCTTTATCACACGGTTTGTGGATACTGTGTCCAAGAGACCGTCGCGCTCAATCGTGACGGTGTCTCTGTCCAGTGACGTCTTTATGACCCTACAGGGACCTGTCCTTTTAGGAAGTAGTTTCCGGTGGCCGTCCTCATTCTCGAGCGGCGTCGCGGAAAAATCCGTGGGTTTGTCGAGAAAGACCTCCTGTCCGACGTCGAAGGACGGTAACGTCCTTACGGCCTTGTCGAAGTTTCTCTTGTACTGTGCTTGGGCGTGTGTCAACTTGGTACCCGCGCGGGAGAGAATCTTCAGCACCGGCTCGGCACAAATGAAGCGAATCACCCTACGGTGATTCGCTTCATTTGTGCCGATGTCGGTTCACTCTCATTTGGGGACGGTATGGCGCTCAGAGGAGCTTGGACGGATATCCCTGGTGGGTGCCGCGTCAAGATGAGGTCAAAGGGGGTCGTACCCGTCGACTTGTGAACCTGCATATTGTACGCGTACGTCAGGGGTTGTACGTAATCGTCCCAGTCCCGTTGGTGTTCGGAGACGTAATGCCGCAATCGGGTCGCCAACGTCCGGTCGAATTTCTCGGCCTGACTGTTAGTTTGCGGATGATAGGCCGTCGTGAGCACGTACCGAATTCCGAGAAGGCTGCATACGGCTTCGAAGAATTTAGCTGTTAACTGGGGTCCGTTGTCGGTCAGCAGTGTATCCGGCATGCCATACGGGTATAACCACGCGTCAAGGAATGTGTAGGCCACCTGAGCTTGAGTCGTCCGAAGGGGTATAGCGCGGCACAGCTTGGTAAAGCGGTCTGTGATGACCAATATGTGGCGGGTCCTGTGTGGGTTTTTTGGCAAGGGTCCATACAGGCCCATGGCGAGGAATTCTAGCGGCCCGGCGGCGGGGAACAACGTCAGCTTCTTCTGCTGGCGGTATTGCGTTCCCCTCACGCGGGCGCACGACCGGCAGTCGGCGACCGTGTGTTGGACGTCGGAAGCCATATGAAGCCAGTAGTACAGACCCCTCATTGTCTCGTACATCTTGCTCGTGCCGGGGTGTCCCTGTAATCTCGGGTAATGACTCAGGAAGGAGATTCTTGCCCTCAGGGACGCCAGGACCACGATCTGTATACTCCCGTCCAAGGGTGCGCGCCGGCACAGGAGGCCGTGTTGATTGACTTCAAACTGCGTTCCCAATTTCCGGACCTCTTCCATCATGGTCTTACAATACGAGTCTGTCTTCGGCGCCCGAATTAGGTCTTCTTGCGTCACGGGCAATATCTCGGCATCATCATGCGCGAGAGTCATCACGTCCGGGTTGCCGGGATAACGAGGTGTCACGCCCTCGGAGGACAGTAGATCTCCTTGCACGTCTTCGTCTACCACGTAGCAAGGTATTTCATCCCTCAGGGTCGAAGTATCCAATCCGGTCGTCTCAAGCCGCAAGAGGGCGTCGGCTGCCTGGTTTTTAATCCCTGCACGGTGTTCGACTATGAAGTCGTATTCCAATAACCGGAGGCGCCGGCGGGCTAATCGTCCCTTGGCATCGGCTAGGTTCAGGACCCACCTCAGGGAATCGTGGTCCGTCCGAACGGTAAACTTTGTCCCTCCAGGTACGGCCGTAGGAGGAGGATAGCCCAAACAATGGCCAAACCTTCCTTTTCCGTCGTAGTGTAGTCGCGCTCCTGCTTCGTCAGGGCTCGACTTCAATACCCAATTGGGACGTAAACGGGACCCCCTTGGTCCTGCAGGAGAGTGCATCCCACCTGATGTTCACATGCGTCTGTGTCCAACTTGTAGCTCCCTTTTTGCTTGGGCAGCGCCAGGATTGGAGGTGACGTGAGACGTCGTTTCAGCTCCTCGAACGCCTCGTGCTCTTCGTCCGTGAGGTCGCCAAATTTTGCGGGCTGTCTTTTCTCGAGCTTGCGATTCAAGGGGGTTGCAATGCGTGCAAAGTTCGGCACAAAGCGCCGGAATACGTTACAGAGACCGATAAAGGAACGGATTCCCGTCTGGGTTGTCGGCGCCTTGGCTTGCCGAATTGCTTCGCACGTTCGTGAGCTCATCTCCAACTTTCCAGGTCGAATAACGTGACCCGGATAGTCCACCGAGGTTTGAAAGAAATGGCACTTGGGGAGTTTGAGGGACACTCCCGCATCTTTTAACATCCCCAAGATCGTCCTCATGTGGGTGAAGTGCTCCTGTAAGGTCTTGGAGTATACGATGACGTCGTCGAGATACACCAAGGCGTATTGCCACCTAACCCGTGACAAGATAATGTCCACCGCCCTTTGAAAAGTCGCTGGGGCGTTCTTGAGACAAAACGGCATCCGGATGAGTCGGTATAACCCCATATGGAACGTGAATGTCGTCTTATCCTCGTCGGCTTCATCCACCTCGACTTTCCAGTACCCGCTGTTGCAGTAGAGGGTGGAGAAGATGGTGGCGTCCCCAAGGGAGTCAATGCATTCGTCCATCCGCGGAATGGGGTACGAGTCCCGACGGGTCAACGCGTTGAGGCGCCGGTAGTCCACACAAAAGCGTAGGGTGCCGTCTTTCTTTGGCACCAGGACTACGGGGCTAGCCCATTCTGAGCTGGATGGCTCAATGACCCCCTCTTTTAACATCCGCTCAATCTCGGTCTTCTCGACGGCTCTGGTGCGATGCCCCGCCCGATAAGGGGGCTGATAAACAGGCCGGGCGCCGTCCTCGAGGTCTATCCGATGCTTTTCGCTCGCTATGATCCCCAATCGCCCGGACCAAATGTCTTCGAACTCCCGTAACAGGTCCACAATTCGGGTCCTGTGGGTCTGGTATTCGGCGGCTATCTTTAGCTGCTCCGTCCAGTGATCCGCTCGACTACTTCGCTCCTCGCCAATTTTTCCTTCATCCCGTCCCGGCGAGGGTGGACCACCGAAGGGGTCGAGGCCCAGCTCTTGAGCCTGTTGGGACGTTACCGTCAGCACTGCTGGGGGCCGGTAATGCGAGCCCTATGACAGCTCCCTTCGGAATCCGTACCGGTCGATCACGGAAATTGCTCATGCGGACCCAAAATGGGAGCCCTGTGGGCTCCATTACCCCGTTCGCCATCAGGCTGAGGTTCTTCTTAACCGTTTTCGGGTGACCCTGCAGGAACACCAGGCCTCTTGCCTCGGTGTTTACCGATACCAGCACTTGTGATATCGATGGCAGCACAATCTACTTAGCCACTCGCACCTTGTTGGATCTCGTCCGTGTCGGCAGGTTCTCCATATTTTTCCGATTCCCTTCGGGCCCCGGGGCGCTCCCCAGCAGGGTCACACTTCCTCCATTGCCGAAGACGACTCGCCTCTCTTTTGGCAAAATGCCCCTCACATGGCGATCGATAAACTCCGTCCCCCAAAATGGCGCTCACCGCTAGGCTGCTCGCCACTAAAAAACGCGTCCTCGTGGTCATATTTCCAATTCGGACGTGTAGCACCACCACTCCGATAAGAGCCATTGCATTCTTCGAATCGTCCGTTACTCGTGGGGTCGGTTTTCTCGCCGCGTTCTCTCTCCAATTCGTGAGAAGGACGCACTCGTGGATAATGTTAGGGCCGGCTCCAGTGTCTATAACACCCCTGATAGGAAACATAACCGTCGGTCGGCATCCGACTGACAAGTCTATTTTATAGTTCTCCTTTCTCAGGACTCAAACCGGGTCTTTTGCTACATTATTCCCGCGAGGCTTTCCCTTCTGCCGGTGCCGGTGTGTCCTTCGGGTCGGGGGTGCTTCCCTCCGGACGAGACTCGGTTTAAGGGAAACAGAAGCCTCTACGCTGCCTCCCTGTCGTTTCCCGGCCTCCTTCCGTGGGTGCCGCCGGAATACGCGCCCGGTCCGATAAACTGGGTTCCCTGCGGGGTCCCCGGAAAAAGGGTTGTCCGGAAACTCGGTGACGGATTCGCCCTTGGTGAGTTTCGAGCCCGTTCCGCAGGGCTGTAATTCCTCTGGGTGCGTCTCTGTTGGAAGTTTGTCTCCCGTTGGGCCAAAATCCGAGCTCGGACGTCCGGCGACATCCCATGACAGCAAGTTCTCTCCCGCGAAAAGCAGAGGCGGCAGGGAGTTCCGCTGCTCGCGTCCTGTCCAGGTGGCTCCCAATGCCGGGCGTCTCCTCCCCGAGGGGGTTTGTTTGGCTTGGGCCACATACTGCTCCCACGCTCTGGTGCCGTCCAACCGGAGAGGCTGTGAAGTACGTTTTGCGTGTCCCCGGGGGCGAGGGGAACGCGTCCGTCTCGACGGCCATCGCGAGCGGGCGGTCCGAGGAAATATCCCCTTCCTCGAGGGCTCCCGGTTCGAACGACTCTTCGGTGAGGAGCAGGCTACGCTGCTGGCGTCCCGTCCGGTGGCCCGAGCTGTCCCGGCTGCCTGCGGCTGCTGGGTAATTCTTCCGACCCAGGTAGGCAGTCCCCATGCCCTCGGCGTACCGCGTTAGCTCCGTAAGAGCTATGCAGGGGTGCGTCGTGAGGTGGTGACGCACCTGCGTACGGATTGCCGGGAGGAGCCCCTCTGCGAAGAGCGATTTGAGCCGATTATCGGAAAAGACATTCCTACAGCGGAGGGCTTTCCTCCAGAGGCGGTCCCCATACTTCGTTTCGGACATCCCCGAACTCTGTATAAAGTTCGTTACCTCGGCGTAGGCTTCTGCGATGACTTCATTGGTCGCGTATGTCCTGAGGAGGTAATTGAAAACCTCCGGATAGGACGACAACACTTCGTCCCTACGGGCGTCGGCTACTCCAGACTCCCTCACAATACGGGTCTGCACCTTTGCCAGGGCCGTGCCAGTCATGAAGAACTGGAAGCACCAGAGGGCTGCTCCCTCATGCACGCCGTTCTGGTTGCACGCCGACGTAAACCTGGGGAGGAAATTTAGCACCGCAATAGGGTCGTCTCCACTGAAGGTCACGCCCTTCATCTGTAGAGCCATCCGCTTTCCTGCCCTCGAAACCGTGTTGGCAACCTTGGCGTTGTATCGTCCCGAACGGCTGTGCAGCCGATACCGGCGGTAATCCATGACCTTTTTAAAGAGGTCGTTTAGGGGGCGAATCCGACGCATATGCCGCACGTCTACTTCAAAATCGTCCTCAGAAGAATCTGTTTCGTCCCTCGTGTCGTCACTAGCTTCCGATTCGTCGGTCTCGTATCCCTTGCCCTTGGTCTTTCTCCGGTACTTCTGCGTCGGCAGCACTACGCGACCGGCTCCGGGCGAAAACGCGGGTGGCTGCCCCATCTCTTGGGCTTGAAGTCGTCCATCGCGCTCTTCTCCATCCCACTGGGTCTCACGTCTTCCCATTTGGAAGCACTGCGGCCGCGCGTTCCTGAGCATCAGCCACGGCGGTAGTACCTCCGTTGTCGCTAACGGCGGTCGCTCTGCCTGCGGCGCTCAAGCGCGCACCTCTGCCCGGGTTAACGTCCCCCACAGTTGAAGTGATCGTGTCCCAAAAGGGGCCGCGTCCGACTACTTCGTCCACGGCGCTCCTTACGAGGGTCCGACTGTGATCCTCAACAATCTTTCGGAGCGTGCTTGTCAATTGCGCCTCCACGGCAGCCGGGACTTGCTTGTCCAGCTCGGCCGTCAACCACGTGTTTAGGTCCGCCCTCTGGGTCAGGTCCCCTAGGTCCCGGTGGGCCTTGTGGCATAATTGCGGACGACTACTGTGTACATTAGATTTGCAATTAGATCTAGATCTCGCTGTAAGGTACGGACCTTACAGCGTGCGCGCAGGCATATCTTACAGCGCGCGCGCCAGCACACGTGTACGACCCGTGTGCTGTCAGCCCGATGGCTGACAGTATTACAGTGCGGGACGACCCGCACTGGTACAGTAGCACGATACTGTACTATAGTATGATAACGTCGATTTGTATATTAAATAGGAGGAAGGGCGCCGGCGGGGAGAGGACCAAGGTAGCTTGGGCACGATCCACGACCGCGGCGCAACCCTCCAGCTTACTCTAATGAGCGCGACACCTTCGCGCGCCTTTTAGTTAGGGACCGGCACGGGTCGGGTTGCGCGACACGCAAGCGAGCCGAGATCCGCCTCCGCCCGTCAGCGCTGGTACGTCACCCAGCGCTGCTCCGGGGCGTCGAAGCGTCGATCCGCTCGTGTGTGCGCGCGACCTACCCCGACCCGCTCTACTACACTGCTACTGGGCCCGTGCCCGGTTCCGTGAGCAGGAGGAGACCCCGTCTTCCGCCGATCAAGGGTCACCGTCGGGCTGTTAGCTACACCCCTCCGCCGCTGGGGGTGTTTATGCTACAGGCCTCCAAGGCGTCTCCGTGGATCGTCATCCTATTTGGACGCTCGTCGCCGACTACGGCGGGGGCCGGCTCGCTCTCTCCGCGTTTTCGGCCTTCGAGGGGCTCCTCCGCCGGCGTCGGTGGTAATGCCGCTCTTGTCTGCGATCGCGTCTTTGCGCGGGCCAGGCACTTCACATGCGCAGCTCGTGCCTCGACGCTTCTTACGGAGCCCCCGTTATCTGTCGAGCCCTCCGGGCGACTTGGTCCCCCCTGCTGAGACCGATTTACTGACTCATCGTCCCTGACGTCTCTGGGGAAGCCCCCCTGCGATTTCGCGTCTTCTCGTCCACTCATCTTGAAACGAGGCGGTGATTCTCGATCCCTTCCAATCCCAGTTGTCCGATTCGGAGATCAATAAAATAATCCTAGAAATAGATTTCTAGGTCGGGAGACCAGCTGTAATATTATGGATCCTTCCGGTTCGGTGTTAATCCGTCACGGAGGGGGTGTCCACGGTAGCGGCAAATTATAACACCACCAACCTCTCTACGAGGGCGGCAGTTATGACTCCAGTAAACGGGCGAGTGGAATTGGGACCCCGGAGGGGATAGGGCTCAATGGGCATAAGCTTCCACCAGGCGGTGGAACGGCTAAACTGGGGAGCGTGTGCTTCCGGCCCCCAAGAATAACCGGCACGGGACGATCTTGTTCTTCCTCCTTTTCCTCCGTTCTGGCCAAAGGGGTCGCTGCTCCCTTACTCTGGGGGCGTGTAGTGCAATACCCGTCTCGGGTAGGGGGGTGAAAGGAAGTGAGAAAAGGAAAAAGATTGGATACTGTGGTCCGGGCTGGAGGACACACGTGTGCAACGATGCGAACGATTATTTTAATTATGCAACGATGCGCACGATTATTTTAATTATTTATTTAATTCTATTTACAAATTAGATCTAGAATCTAGAGCCGGGAGCTACTGTACTCGCCCCGGCGGGGCTATATAGCATAGTCCAGTTACCAACCCAAGTGAGTAAAGGTAACCCGAGTTGCCAGAGTTGAATATCGCCTTGGTCGAAGTCCGTCTTTCCCAAGACGCTCCCTTTTACCACAGATCACGTTATCCTTTGCGCTCGGGGGTTCCCTTTCCTTTCCCTTTATATCACCTATCCATTTCAAATTCTATCTCTATTTCTATTCCCTTATTTTGTGTTGATTCCACAGTGCCTGATTGCGATCCGCATTGTGACGACTGGAGTCATCGGGCTCTTGTGTTGGTTCTTTTATTTGTTGTTGGTGCCATCGGCTTTGGTTGCGACCGGACCGGTGTAGGTGTCTTAGCCATCGGGCGACACGTGGGTGTAGCGCTGCTACGTGTTTACGTCCACCGACGGAGGCTGTTGCGACGACGTCTCCCTCGAAGGTCCTGTTGTGTATACAGGACAGTGTTGGTACCATCGGATACAGGTTGCGACCGTTCCGGTGTCGGTACTTTGCCATCGGGCAGTACGGAGGTGTACCGCTGCTACGTGTGTGCTAATTCCCGTCGGGCTGCGTTGCGACGCCCCCGTCGAAGACCTTATCAACGGTATAAGGTGTACCAGGCGCTCAGCGAGCATTGGCTTTACGACCCATCGGGCCCGGCTTCTTAATCACCGCCCCGAACTCGCCGAGCAGCTGCCTGTACAAAACTCTACCACCATTCATCCCCGGCCGGGCATCTATCTTCCTTTTGCCCCCCCCTATCAAGGACTTGAGCTACTGTGGGCCGCAAACCCACTTAAACGGAAAGGGAGAATCGGACACTCTGTAGGGCTGTGCCGTCGGCAACTCTTGTTGGTTGTTGTTTTTTGGTTGTGTTGTTGCTGGAACGTTAGACCCTGGTTACGTCCTGACAGGCACATTGCACTACAAGGACCAAGAAGGAGCCTATCGCCACGCCAAAGAGAAGGGGAACTCTACAGTAGACCCAAGATTCGAAACAAGGCGTCCCATTGAGAATGGAGAAGAAGCCCCACGGAGGGATGCGCGCAATGAGGTGCGAAGGACGAGCGATGGTCGTACAAGACCTGAAGAGTACCAAGCGGACAGTATGGTCCGCGTTGCGGAAAGATGCGTCGAATATCATGAAGGATGCCCTCCGACCTTGTACCTGAATTTACTTTTGTGACGATTCTCTTTACTTATTATTTTTTTGCCGAGCAGAAGGCACTGACAAGAGACGTAATTCTAATTGCCCCACGGGGTGAAGCTCCCAACTGATGGAGACATGTCGGGGCAGGGTTCACCGTATACGCGAACAGGCTACTGTGCCTTTGTCGTTTTTTGTTTTGTTTTGGGGTTACTCTGTGTGAGACGAATGGTATCGTCAGCTCCTCGGAAGAAGGAATCAGATGTGAGAGAGGAAGTTGGAACCCCCGACGAGGGCTTGGTGCAGGTTTCATTGAGGCCCCCGATACTTGCTTGAAAAAAAAGCGTACCGAAACCACTTCTACTGGGTGTGTGCAGTACGAGCATCAGATCAATACTCGTGCTCATTTGCGCTCGGGACATCAGTCAGTCCGCGAAATGATCATCGATCTTACCCTACAACAGTTGTAATTTTTCTGTCCTCCCATTTCTCCTCTGTCATTGGAGATTGAACGCAAGCGCGTCGGCGTGGTGTCCCGTCGGGAAAACTGTGACCGTCCTTAAATAGAGAACCCACGAATAAGGGCGACGTACCGTCGGAGAATAACATTCAAGGAGAAGGGAAAGGACGAAGACCCAGTCACGCGACTTTCGGGAAGTGCTCACGAACGACCGCGCGCTGTACACGCATAGCGAAGAAGTTTCGCCCGTCATTTTCGAGACCGCCGGTACGCTAAGTGACTTCGCCAAGGGCCTCTCATACTATTTATCAACTGGCGTTCACGACCTACAGGCTACACACGCCGCCCCGTGCCCCTGATGACAGAGCGAGGGCGGCTCGTCCGACAGCAAGGGCGGAAACGCCAGCTTGGGCGACAAGATGGATGGCACCATTTGAGAATGTGATCGCCGTGAACCCTGGAATGCCATTGGAATGCATGATTCGAGACAGGATCAAGATGGTTACTCATCGCAATGCGATCAACTAATTGTGATACGTATGAACGGACGTGTATGAGGAACCCTCGTCGCCTCCTCAACTATTTACGAACCGCACTGCACGACCAAAATGTCATTCATTCCTCGCGTACGATGAGAGAAATACGAACCGTCGTTTCGCAACCGCCCTAAGGTCCGCTACCTCAGATAGAAATACAACAGTAAGAAGGACGTCCCGAATGAGATCACGGGAAACGACATTGACGTTTCCTCACCCATCGCATCGCGAATCTGGGTCTGCATGTAAGGGATGACGTCCAAGAGAGAGAGCGTAGAACCTACGTGTGAATGAACCGGGTTATTGACCCCGCCGGAATCGGGAGAGCAGGGGTTTCCCCGCGGAGCTTCCGTCGTCAGCTCAATATTTTTTATGGCAGGTTGCACGTCAGCAGGGGACCGACACTCGGATAATATCGCGAAGTCGCCGACACACCTCCATCCAGGGGTTCCGAAAGACAAAAAATAGAGAGGGAAGCAGATCGCGCAATGACAATGAACAGTGAACAGGGACATGAAATGTGAACAGGGGAAAAGACTTCCCACCGAGGAACTAAAAACGGACAGCAATGCAACGGAAGGTCACGGAAGTGGCGGATGCCACTGAGGGCGTCCAGGGGAACTGAGCCGAACCGGTCAATACGACAGAGAAAAGTTGTATGGAGTCGTTGTATAGCTGCTTATTGTCAGAATTGTGGTATATCGCCAAGTGTCCACTAGTGTACATACTGTACTCGAACACCCGATGGTGTATGACAAGGACCGCATTGGTTAATTCCCAATTCGAAAGGTAATTACCTTATCGCCCGGTAAGTTGGGCAGCGCAATTCGCGTCCGTGTACGTACTGTACTCGAATCATACCGTCTAATGTATGATACCGGCGTACCTTGCTGGCGCCCAAGTGCAGGACCGTTACTGCCCGACGTGTAGTCGTACCGTTACAGTCTGGCACTGTAAGAACGGGGACTACTGTAGTAGATATAATAAAGTAGGGAAGGGGAAGGACTCGAGTGGGTGATCGATGAACGCGGTGGCATCATCTCGAGGGCCGACCCCTTTGTCCCTTGGTTTTGTGCCTGAGTCTTTCGCCTGACTACGTTTTCGTCTTCCCTTTTTGTACATCGAGTACAACGAAAAGTACTCCACCGCAGGGGTAACGCACGACGAGCGCTCTGCATAGCGCCCGGATTCTTCCTCCGTGACGGCGTCGCTTCCGCACGGCGTCGGGTTACCACGTCGAGGACGTCGATCTGCCTTTCGTGGCATTGTTGTGTCGAACCCACACCGTTCTACCAAAGCCTCTACCAACCAGCTACCGAACTCCCTTCTGTCTTGTTTTGTGGTTCTTACTACACGTGTGCACGGCACTCGTCGCGTCTCGCACGCCTCTAACTACAGTACGACGTGTCGCAGCTCCCGCTACCCGAAGCCGGTCGAGCGCGGCACGTTCTACTACACTGGGCTCCCGACCTAGAAGTGTGAGCGCACGCTACGTTTGCTGCACAAAGCAATATCGTTGGCAACCGTCGCCTCGTCGATATGAGTTCGCCTCATCGTTCCCTCGCTGGTTCCGAAGCCGCGGAACCGTCCGCTCCGATCCCACCGTCGGTTGAACCGAGCGGAGTCGTTGAACATGCTTCCAACTTTCGCCCAACTCAAGGTGCTCCCGACATGGATTCGTACGAGACGATGCTTCGAAACCTCGAGGATATACGGGAAGCGTTCCGTAGCGACGTCTATGATGATGTCTACGAGCATTGCCGACACAATCTCCGTAACCTAATGTTGGGTCGATACCAATCTTTCACGCAAGGACTTGAGAGCCTCCGAGCTCAGGTCGATACGATCGAATCTCGACTCGTCCTTTGCGAGAGCCTTATCCCCGATAGGTCAACTGACCTGACCGCCGAGCAGATGGGCGCGTTCTCGCGCCTAGCCGCTCAAGTAAATCAGCAACGAAGCCGCCCGAATCGGCTGCGAGAGAGAGAGGATCGGATATATCCTCAACGTCCGCGAACGCTCGCGACGTGTCTCGACCAAGTCCTGTTTTGCTGCGCCCTTTTGACCCTCTTCCTGCAGGTTCCGATCGTCTGGAACCTAATGGGCTTCGTCGTGAAACTCACGCTCGTGAAGCACGGGCCACAGGCCCTCCGTTTGTTTCCAACAGGATTCCATACCGACCGGAAACGCCTTCACCGCCACTCGCTGTAACGCCCTTCGGTCATTTAGGACCTCTTGAGCCTGGGATCGAGCCCACGAAGACCTTACTTCAAGAGTTCAGCCACGTTGTCGACGATCGACTCTATCGTCTCGACAATACTTCTATTCTCGTCTCGGAGAACGATGCCGGACGAATTGGCAAATACGTGAAGCGCTGCCAAGGCATACGGCCTACGATGAAGACCTTCGATGGCTCCTCCCCGATAACGTTGCTGTCTTTTCTCAAGGACATCAGCATCACCTTTAACGCACAGCGCCTCAACGAGGGCGTAGCTGTACGAGTCATCGCTCATTTCTTGGAGCGTGACGTGGAACGCCTGTACACTTCTTACACGATGACGGCGTTACGATCCGGTTCGCTACGGAGCGCTGGGTCAATTTCGTGGCCCGGGTTGGTGAACCTGCTGATCCGCCGCTATCTTACGGACGACTTTCTCAACGATGCCTACGAGAAGGTCGCTACGATTCGTCAACTCCCGCATGAAAACGAAAACGTGTACGCAGATCGACTCGAAGATCCCGCGTACTCCTGTACCGCCGTGTTCTCCGACGCTGCGCTGGTGAACTACTTCATCCGCGGATTGGCTGTCCAAACGAGGGATGTAGTAACCCAGACCGTTTATCGCCTTCCGTTTGGCAAACGAAACGACCTTGCCGCTGTTCGTCGCATCGCGCTCGCGGAGGGTAATACCTACCGAGCCCGTTCGGGAAAAGCTTTACCCGACATCGGAGCGAACGCGCAACGGACGCCTCGAGTACATCCACCGAGGGCGCCTTCATCTTGTGGCTCGACGTTGTATCTCACAGGACACGAAGCCCCAAGCAATCTCGTGGCTGGAAATGCTGGCTTACTCGATGTGCTACCGGGCGCACAGTTTGATCCCGTATTAATCATGCCCGGACGAGCCGTTGCCGAATCGACAAGTTCCGATACGTTCAAATGCAGGCCGTAATGGATTTGTTGGCTGGATGTGGAGTTGAAGAAAGTAATGCCAGCGGTATCGAGAAGCTGAAAACAAACTATATGGATCAGGCTTATCGCGTATGCTGCTCGCTAAGGCTTGAGTTCACCTTTGACAGTCGTGCGTGGGACTACTACACGCTCGTTCCTGGACAGTATGGCAAGTACTCGTTGCTGGTCTCCTCTTTCTTTACTGCTCATAAGAGAGCGCCAAAGTCAGGTAAGGAAGGGTTTCGTTCAGCTATTGCTACTCAGTTTGAGAGAATCTTCTTTCTCATATCTACGGTGCTTGCAGTTCAGGCAAAGTATGGGCCTAAGAAGACAGCAAGCGGAGGAAGTGCCAGTACCAGACCTCCACCCAAGAAGAGGCACAAGAAAGCAGCAGTCGAAGGCTTAGGCAGAGCCGTTTTGCCCTCTTTCACTGTCACTAGGGAAGTAGGCCAGCGCATCGGGTTCGCCATTCAAAGCTTTATTCGAGCCTGGGACGTATTTGCGCATTCTGTTCACTTCCCATCAGCTGAGGTTATGGCGGCACCCTATATCTTGTTCAACGGCCAAACATTTACGTTTCACGTCATCAAGAGAAGGGCAGAAGGTTTTACGCCCTCTGTGCAGAGTCGTTGTCTGAAACTTTCAATGCAAGCGTCGTTGAGTTCTGATCAAGTCGACGCGGAAGCCTTCACTAGGGAAGAACGTCTGGACGCAAACTTACGCGAAATAGCTGAACTGTTTCTAGGAGACGTCAAATCAGTGGTGCTCTCTGATTTTCTGTACAGCGGGAAAGCGGGTGAGCAGATGGATGTGCTTCGCAAGTTTCAGTCCGATCCAGTCAACGAATCTCTTCCGCCGAGGTTCAGAGACGTCGAAGAAGCTTACGGGTCATCAATCAGGGGGTCCCTGCCTTCTCCAGGCAGCGCTGCAGCTCCTCCTTCGCTACCCACAATTGAACAAAGGATCATAAAGACCAGGCGACGTGGACTACTCTCCAACGATGACTCAAGTCGAGGTCCCACAGAAGTTCACCCCGTTGCTCAAGGAACTTCACATTCTAAACGTGTAGAAGTTTTCCGGGATGTGAAGTAATGCAATGGAGCGGAGAACTGCGAATGTTTCCTGGCTTGTGAAAGACTTCAAAGTGAAATGATGAAGTATGCACGAGTCTATGAATGTTCCTTCGAGGATCTCCAAGAAATGGACGATTCTCTCTCACCATATGGAGGGTATGAGGGATAAGTGCAGCTGCTGTTAACGGATCCTCCCTTCAATCACCGTCGAGAAAACGAACAGCCGAACTCAGAGCATGACTTCCTGAGCAAGAATCAGATGGAGCAAGTTGCACAGTGCGCGAGCACATGGCTCCGTGATGGCGGTCACGCTTTCATTTTTTGTTCTCCTGTACAGTTTCAGGACTGGTTCAAAGTGCTCCAGAGCGTAACAGAAGAGAATGAGGTAGTTTTCAACGTTGATCCATCTCCTGTGGTCATGATTAAGGAGCCTGGTCATTACTTTGGTAATGCAGGGAAGAAGACTACTGCCCTGCACTCTCTTTCCATGTGGGCTATTCATGCTACAAAGCGCGGCTTGAACAATACAGAATCCTTTGAACTGGTCGACTACTCAAGTCATGGGCATAATACTTCTCGGTATCCAGGCTGGACAAACGTCATTGATGGTGTTACAAGGCTTCTCCCAGGTGAGCAGCTTCGTGCAAAATCTGCAAGTGATCCTACTCGATCACGAGTAGTTCGTCCCGAGCAGAAAAAGCGTTCATTGCTGAAGGAGATCATCTGTAGGTTCTCCCTTCCGGGAACTTCAGTAGTGGATCTGTTCGGCGGGACTTATTCGTGTGGCTCGGCCTGTATCACTCTACCGGAGCACCGGAAGTTTTTGGGTTGCGAGCTTAAGGGATATGTACACAGGACGGCCAAGAAAGCTCTCGTTGAATCATTTGCCGCTGCTCTACTGGACAAGGACTGCGATGTGACTTCAACATCAGACCAAGCTCTAAGCGATGCAAGACTCGTCGTCTCCCATTCTCTCTTTATACACAAAGGGACCCTGGTTGGGAGGCTCCAGTTGGTTTCCCAGGCTTTCAGACATTGCCAGTCTACGTTACAAGATTCATATCTGCTCTTTGGGGCGTCCCGAACTTCGAGCTGAGATATGGGAAAGTACCGGTCTCTTCCTGGCCCAAATCTATGAAGGGATCGCTCTGTAGTACTCCCAGCGATGTTCTTCTGGCTCTAGACTGCTCCTATTTGGGTTTGTTTGTTCAGAAGTCCACGATACAGCACCATGGTGCAGGAAATGGCTTATTCGCCTCGAGAAATTTTGTTAAGAATGAAATGGTCGGATACTACTACGGAACTCTCGTATACGACGAAATAGGCTCTCGCTCGCAGCGAACTAAGACTTACGGTGAAGATGGTATCCTCGGTGCAACTGTCAAGGACTTCACGACATTTGGCTTGCAGATCCCGTTAAATAATGGTGGTCTTACCGTGGAACGCGTAACGGTTCAGGAGGTATACGTCGTTGCCAAGGAGTTTTGCGCTTGCTCAAAGAACAACGACCCGAAGTACGAATTGGAAGACAAGGAAAAGGAGATGGCCGAAGCAGGATTAATCGCACCAAGGGAACCGAATGTAGCCTTTGCTACAACTCGAGTGACTTCAGTCAATGAACTCAGCTCGCATATGGTGATCGAGGTGGTGGCAACTAGAGATATTGCTCCCGGAGAAGAGCTTTTTGTTTCTTACAGCAATAGTTAGAAGCAGAGTTGCTGTGCATAAACCTTTACTCATAGATACAATACACAACTGAATGTTTAATGGTGCCTACGATCGGTTTCTTTTAAACACACCAAGTCTCTACGCACTTCGCGGAGGATATCCCTCGTATCGGCCATATATCTGATAAAAACCACCTTCCTGCAGGGTCGGTCTGTGTCGAACAAGGCGAGTTTCATCCCCCGCAGAGCAGGAACTTACATCTGCGGCCTCATGGGCACAATCATGCAGAGCGATGGCCCTCCGGACATTATTGTGGAGCGGAATCAGAATTCTCCCTGGGCTTGCCATCTCAACCGTGAACAAACCTGGTGAAATCCTCTTGGAAGGCACAACCAGGGCATATAACCCCGTACGATGCTTCTGAGACGACCTGAAGCCGTTCATGGTATTTTTGTCTTAACCACGAAGATTGCAGATATCATCGAGAATGCTCTACGTGCATCACTTGATCCCACTACAAGGGCAGTGTCTACAGTGAAATCATCCAATCTCAATAGCTCTTCTTCGGAATTACAGGTAATGCTTTGTATAACATCACCAGGAACCACTCTTACGATAGTTCTCTTCAGTATATCAGTCTTTCCATATGTTACGACCCACCGTGCCTCCCTGCACTCCGTAATCAGGCACTCATTTCCTTCAACATTCGTGGTGATGTTCGTATCAACATCTACGTATGTTTGCAGAAAGTCCCTAGCATCCTTGTGACACTCGATCGTCTTTAAGGCTTTCTCGATACACTTCGACGGCCCCCAAGACTTACTGGAAGATATTAAAGAGGACATCGCTTTCCTTCTAGTCCTTAAATCGTGTAAAACGGGTTCTGGGAATGCTGCTTGAAGCTGATTTATTAGGCTTCCATGTATTGGGGAGCACCATTCCGGACGACCAAGTAGGCGGAGCACTGATCTGCAAGTTTCATTCGTCCAGTCGGAGCTACTCTTGTCGACGTCTTGCAACTCAATACCCAAGCGATTAGCCCAATCGTTTGCAATCGCATGCTCCATTGCTTGGAGCTGTGAGTTCTTGAAGTTGGACTTCATTATTCCGCGCTTCATGTCTTGATGAGCCTTTTCCAGCACAAGTTCTTGTATAAACTGTGCACTTCCAAACGCCGGTAACGTGAATGTGTAGAACTCCAATAGACGATGTACATTAGGCTTGTCCAACGCTTGCTTCGCGTTTTGGGAGCTCTGACAAAGGGCTGCTAGTTTCTCAACATACCCAATTGAACGTTTCTTGAGCGATTGAAGGCGTTGCATTCCGCCTGATCGATTGTACTCATGCACAGCATTCGGTCCGTCGATGCATGCAGCCGGATGAAACTGAGTTCGAGAGACAAGTTTCTGGAAGTCCTGTAACAAATCGAGACATTGACTCACAAGTTCGTCTTCAGGCTGTCCTGTCCCATTAGTAGTACAGTAAAACTTCCAGGCACTCTTGAATGCTTGAGGTGCGATAAGGAGGAAAGAGTACATCGCCGAGATGCTCATGCTGTATACTTCCATTCTCTCGATATTCATGAGACGGTTCTGGTAAACCTAGGCCTCCTGAAGCCAGGTTTTCCTTCGCAAACTCCTCCGCATCTCTTCTCAGTTGTACCGGTACGTGCCTCCATGACAATTGATAACATCCTGAGCCAAGCCAAGGAATAAATGATCCGGAGCAATGATGCAGAACCGATAAGCATCAAATATAGCAAGAACTACAGGTATGCCTTCCAAAGAACGAGGAACTAGATCGCGTACTTCTTTGAGAGATATGCTCAGTTGATGTAACGCATTGAGGCTAGCTTCAAAATCTTCCGGACTCTCCATACCTAAACCTCTTAGTTCCTCCTTGGATATTCTCGTGTTACGGAAAACTTGAAGTCTCTCTTCATTGCGACAGAAAACTGGATGATCACTAAGAACATCTGTCGTGTACCCGTAGGCAGAACCGCCTCTGCCCGAGTTGTCTTATCTTGCGAAGTAGCATAAGTGACATGGTACATTCGACGTGTGGCCGAGAACGTCGATTGTCTCCGATATCGCAGGGTAGTCTGCAATGAACCCAACACAATCCAGGAACACAACGATTTCTTTCCCATCTGAATCCTTAGTTACAAAACCTTCCACACTGCCTTTCACAATGTCTCCAATAAGTGAAGACAGCACTTCATTCGTAGATACACCAGGTGGAGTCAAATCTAGCCTTCTTATAGCCCCAATCGATGTTCGTTCATTTGGGAATATACCCAGGGGCATCATATAGCAACCCCCCATACTTCCATTCTTCCCAACATGGGGAGTGAAGCCGTCTGAGTACAGGAAGAACCTATAAACAAAGTACTTCCGGCCATCTGACAGACGACCTTCCGGAGGTGCTCGATTCCTATTCCGTTCTTCCTCGATCCCAACAAACAAGTGATCGGCTTCTGCAACCACTTCATGTACTAGCCCACGAATGAATTCTTTTCCGTGCGACCAGTTATCAGCTCTTTCCCCAGAACGGAGGAAGACTATACTAATACGGAAATCGCAGTTCATTCCTAAGCTTGTTCTGTTCCATGCTCTGAACACCACGTATGCAATCTGCGATGAATCATTTTCTCTTGTAAGCACGGAAACGGGTTCAACCCGAACTACGAGGTCTCCCACCCGAAAAGGGACGCTCTCCACATTACGAAGCATCTTCTTATTTCGTTTCTTCTTCTTCATCTTCAAACCTCTGGAGATCTCTTCAGGCCCATCTTCAGCGCTGTCTGCTTCAGAGTCCAAGTCTGTGTCTAGTAATGTTGCAACAAACATAGAATGGACTATTCCACAAAACGACATGACGCCTTCGACTTCATCTGTTTCACCCTCAAGGCCACTTTGGCGAACACTTGTACGTATCGATGGGGAATCTTTTGCGTTGACTTCAAGCAAAAGTCCTTCCGCGATCGCCCATGAACCTCCCGATGTGTTGCGGCTTCTAAAACGTTCGATAATATCGCTCCTACACTTCACAATCGGTGCATCTTCTATAGTTCGGAAACATGGGAAGGGGCCGCCATCCGATTGCACAATCGCATCTTCTTGGTTCTCTCTTCGAATTCCGAGAAGCTTCTGCACAGAATGAGTAGCCAGATCCATCTTAGCCCATTCGCTTGGTTTCACCATCATCACAGGAGCTCTCTCTTCTGACTGGAACGTTCCAATGCCCGACTTAGCACCACTCTTGCGAAAGTCTACTGGAAAAGTTCGAATATCGGTCTTAACAAATGCATGTGTGCGAGCAGAAGGACGAATGCTTTTCTTAATGGTGGATGTGCTGGGGAGAGTTGCATCCTCAGACAACCAGTTCAAGAAAACAGAAAACGTGTCGTAGGCTTCTTCCGAGAACCGCTTCGTTCCGGTCATAGCTAGTAGAGATGTAACCGCACTCCATTTCAGTGGAAGCAGCCGTGTATCTCTCACTGCACTTTCGGGCCCGTGCCCCGCCTCGGTGTCTTCGACGACTTGCACAGCACTAATGATTTCTTCACCTGTCTCTTCGAAATTGACCAGAGCTCTATCTCCTGACGAGCTGGAAGACATTACTCGCGCACAAATCTCAACCCCATCCTGTAGCCCGGAAGCACAAGTCTCGTGCAAGTGACCCTTTGTTCCAGCCTCATGTGTTTCTGAAATGAGGGCTTCATCCCTTTGCCCTCTCGAACGAGGAGTTGGCATCTGGAAAAATGGGTCGTCGTTTCTAGAAGAACGAGCATCCCTGCGTTGAACAAGGTTACTATTCCATCGCTTCCGCTTCATTTGAGTCCCTTTTCTTGCGACTTGAAAAAGCAGCTGCTTTTAAAAAATGTGTCTGTTCTGAGGCTTTCGTCGACCAGAACATACACAGCCGGTGGAGAACACGCACCTAGAACGATAAGAGGAAGCAAAAGGTTCCATAAAGACGAAGACATGGTGTCTGTTTCTATTCGTCTGGTAATAACGTTACACGGATGTGTACACGTTTCATCCCAACCGTTTCAGATGAATTCGATCATTTTCACGCACGAAAGGGATCCCAAATTTGAGATCCCTTTCGAATAAGATCTGAATGCTGGCAAAATTGCGCCGTGGAAAAATAAAGTCAATTCACATATGAGCCTTTGAGGGCGGGCTTTAGCGCAGACAGGGATATGAACACATCGGATCAGATTTGGACATGATTGCGCTCTCAAGTGAGTTCCAAATGTCTAGTTTCACATGTCCAGCCCCATCTCATAAGGCCTCCGCCGTCTGTGCCAGCTCCCACTCAGATCCTCCACCAGGTAAGTACGGGCTTTCCTCGCTCCCCATCTCAGACCACCAGATTACTAACCCGTTTGCTCTTCGTTTCCATGCATTTTCAATGATCAGAGCGCGCGCGTCGATTACGTAGTCGAGTGCAGGTAAGCCGTTCACAGTGACTCCCAACGAGCGTGCTTATGTAGCAACAAGTACTAACCCAACCGCTATCTCCTCAGGCATATCACTGAGCTTGTCAACGTACGGATCATGGTCATGCTCTCCTCTGGAACGCCATCTGAAAGTAAGTTACTCACTGAGTCTGTCCACAGTCCTGAGCGCGATATCTGCAACAACCAGTACTAACCAAAGCGGCGTCCGTGTTCCTAAGTCCTCTCACTTCGTTCTACTGACTTTGCGATGATGATAGTCTGAAAGAAGGTAGTTAATAGTAAGTACATTTAGCTGAAGTAGGATATGTACAATGCCCCCTTCGAGTAGCTCAAAATAAATGGCAACCTCACTGCAGGTGCAGTGGGCTGCAATGCAGCTCACTGCACCGGCAGTGACGACGCCCATATTCCGTGCGATATGCCACCCTATGAGCACTGTACATGGATACCCAGATTCCGCCCAGGGGCAGCATGGGACCATACCATTTCTCGCCCATGGGCACAGATGTAGGCCCAATTGCACTACCCAGTACTGCCATACCAGGCAGCATCTTGTAGTCCAATACACTGCCCAGACCGGACGGTATGGGAGCGAAATTTAAGATTATATATCCGCCCGCAGGCGAATTATCATTGCACGTAAAAGCACCTGTGGGCGCCACACATAGTATACACATTACAGCCCGTGGGCGTATTCTAGTCCAATCAAACAACGCCCACGGGCGGGAAAAGGGATTAGCCAAAGATCGCCCAGAGGCACATGTTTTGGGGTAGATTTTGCGACATTGTGGGTGATTTTTTGAGTCAAATGTTTTGAGCCCGTGGGCAGAAAAATCAAACGCAAAAATTGCCCGAAATTGGCCATTTTGACCCCGATGAATTCATCGGGGTCACCCGTAACATTTTCGCTTTTGGCATTTGTTGAAGCGTCTTCGTCTAGAGACTGAGAACGCACTACGCTCCTTCTCCTCCGGATGCTTCGTCACGCTTCGCTGTCTTCACAAGAAGAATGGCCATGCAGCGGAACGAAAGAACAGTAAAAAAATATAAAAAGGGAGACAACGAACAGAAACTAAGGGGTCGGGGAGATAGCTGCAGTCTGTCTCTCAGGGTAAGAACAGGGCGCGAGCTTAGGCGTTATCAGTCGCTACAGGCAACAGATGGTTCGTCTACAATAAGCTCGTCGAGTATCAATTTGCTCCATAGGAGTAGCCCTCGCGTTCTTAACCTTCCGGTGCCTCCATGGGCAGGGGGCTTATTAGATGGCCGCTTGATAGTCCCGCTTGCGGGAGTCGGTGACCGAGTCAAAAAGGCGTAGGTCTCCATGCTTCTGAAATGCGTTCAGCCCTGAACGCTTTCAATTTGACTCAGACGTCCCTTGCGTCGCAGCGTCTTATGTTCCGACGGTGCCAAACACGACGTCCACGTGTAAAATGATAGCGCACCTGGGACTTCGACTCGATTTCGACTGACTCACGATCGATCCCCTTTTGCTTTCCTCTCACTTTGCTAAAGCTGACCTTCATTTCCTCAAGCGACGTTCGAGGCCTTGGTTATTGCCCAGGTCATTGTCCTTTTCCTTCTCTTTCTCGATGCGAAGCTCGCGCTGTTGCTTCTGCTTTCTCTTTCGACGCTCAAAAGGTGAGTCACATTAACAATGCTCCTCGAGGGAAGGGATCGTGTCCCCTTCTTCCTTCCCCATCCCGATCCCTTCCTAAGCTCCCTTTGGTAACGCTTCGTAAGGAACCGAGTCGACAACTCTGGTGAGTGAGGTCGTACAGAAAACAATTCTGCTCGAGACTCGAATAGCAGGTGAGATAGGACAGGTTTGTCTGCGCACGTCCTTTACAGTCCAGATTTGCAGTGTCTATCTTGAAGAACCGCTTCCCGTTGAACCTTCATCGGGCCCTCCGCACACAAAGGCATTATCATTATTATTAATTTTTTTTCTCAACGAAGACCGGCCTATCGATGAATTTCCCCGTAGTTGCGATACCGTTCTAGTAGTGAGAACTCGCTCACTGTATTCTTCGATCCTCGTTAGTGAGTGCCGGTCGGGTGGCTCGCAGATGACTCATTCCATGATCTTCTGTCTGCCGGACTCTCTTTCGTCCCACTCGTGTGTTCCCTATCCTCAAGACAAGCTTCTGAAATTTCGCAACTTATCGTCCCTGGTAGCACTAGAACAAACTCGCTCTTCTTCTCGACTCGATACAGGCATGATAAATTAATTGCGAACGACGATTCGTCTGTCTGCCTAGATCAGGAGTCGACCCGTACGCGTCACACGACTTGTTCGTCGATTCCCGCGGCGCGGGGTCTGGCTTCTATTGTTCGTTTTTTGACTTTCACCTCCATTTCGGCAGCTCTCTGTCGACATCTCTATTTTTTGGATTAAATCACGCCCCCTGAGGGCGGATCATCGATCCAGGCGTCACTTCACGTGCGCGGGGCGGCCGCGTGTGATCGTGTCCAAGGAGGTAAATTACCTCAGCCTGACACTACAGTGGCGCTTCAATTTTTCAGTGGGGCGGCGCACGTCTCTCCATTCATGTGCGGAACCCGAAGTAAGATTTCCTGAATCATTGCACTCCCCCCTTTCCATTTCTTGACCTTGCGACGCTCTCCGTTCCACAGGTTGCAGGCCGTCGCGCTGACCACTTGCGCGTCTCCTCATAGGAACTATCCTGCTTGCGCGTGCGCGACTTGCGGTGGCAGCTGTAGTTTCTTCTGCCGGAAGTATGTCACAACTGTGCTGCGCCGTAGGTGTTCGATTGGCTCCCACGTCGCGTCCTCGGACGTATAGGCGTTCCATTTCACCCGGAGAATTAAGTTCTCCTCGTCGTAGCCGTGGTCCTCGATCTTGTCGATCACATACTCCTGACTCTCGGTTCCTTCTTCCTGCGTGTCCAACTGTCCTTCCCCCTTCCGAAGAGCTAGCGGCTCATCCTCACCCTGCTTTTCCGAACCTCCCATCTCTTGTAGGTCGGGCAGGATGCCCGCAGCTTCCTGATTTACCAACGGTCCGTCATCTGTCCTCTCCTTCGCTTGCGCGTCGGGTTCTTCTTGTTCCCCCCTCGACTGAGGAACTGTAACGCTTGTCGTAGCCCGATTATCGGCGTGTAGTCCATGGGACTAGGGGCTAATTCGACTCTATCTCGCGACACTCGCTCTTCTTGGTCGCCTATAACAATGACGACCGTATTCTCGGTTGACTCCCTCACTTGATACGGACCCGTAGCCACTTGTGCCAACTTACGTTTCTGCTCGGTGGCCGTGCCTTGCGCTTTCCGAAGGAATACGTATGATCCTGAAGGGATGTCATACTTCGGCTTGCGGAGCCTTGCGTCGAAATTTCGCTTGTAGCGCGCTTGTTCTTTCCGCAAGCTCTTACCAGCGCCTTTCATCAGGCTTTCCAACCACGACTGCCATTTCAGGTAGTACGCTCGATTCGAGCTAAATCCTTCCAAACTTGGCTGTGCTTGTAACGCAATGCTTGTCGGCGCCCGACCTAACACCAGCTCTAAGGGCGCAATGTTCGTAGTTCGATGAACTTCCGTGTTGTATGCGAACGTCACGGCGTCGCTAAATAGGTCCCAGCCTTTGGGATGCTCTCCAACGTATTTTCGCAACGCGGAAGTCAGCGTGCGGTTAAACCTCTCAACTTGGCCGTTGGCTTGCGGGTGGTACGTAGTCGTGAACACATTGCGTATGCCGAGAATTCGGCAGACATTCTGAAAGAACCGGACCGTGAACTGTGTTCCATTGTCGGAAAGCAGCTTGACCGGCGGTCCGTACACGAATACCCAATGGTGAACGAAGGCTTGTGCGATGTGCGCAGCTGATATCTTCTTCAAAGGTACGGTTCGTACCAGTTTCGAGTATCGATCGCTGATCACGAGAATATACCGATTTCCTCGTTTAGTTGTAATTAGCTCGCCAAGGATGTCGATGGCGACAAACTCCAGCGGAGCTTTGGGCGTGAACAGCTTCATTTCCTTCGTGTTTCTTCTTAACTTCACCCTTTCCCGCGCACATGCGGCGCAATTCTTCGTGACTGCGTAGCAGTCTAGGGCCATCGTAGGCCAATAAAAATATCTTCTCAATGTCTTGTAAAGTTTCCTGCCTCCCGGGTGGCCTGCCAATTTTGCGTAATGGCTTAACCCTAGGACACGGTCCCTTAACGATTGTGGTATCACCACTTGCACAAACTCCGCCGCGGTACGGCATAGAGTTCCTTCGAGTTCCTCGGTCTCCATGCTGAACGTTCTCACCTTTCCGGCGTCCATTTCTTCCTTGATGCGGTTACAGAAGGGGTCGACGGCTTGCTCGCGAATGAGCTCCTCCGGAGTGACAGCTTGGAATTGATCGAGGCGCTCAGGGGCGGTCCCCGCCTCAAGAGCGAGGCTGTCGTCTAACGCGTCAAAACTGCCCTCTTCCTCCACTGTACCGTCGGCCGGTTCGGCCATAAAGCATGGGATTTCGTCGTCGATTTCATGACGGTTTCTCCTGCGGTCCGCAATCTTGACAGGGCATCGGCTTGGCTGTTAGCCTTGCCCTTCTTGTACTTGATTTCGAAATCGAATTCCGAGAGGCGGAGCCTCCATCGGATTAATCTCCCGCTGGGGTCGGTTACGTTCATCAACCACCTCAATGAGGCATGGTCGGTATGCACAATGAAGTGCTCGCCATATAGATATGGTCTTAAAGTCTGTACGGCCCAAATTACAGCTATACATTCTTTTTCTGATACGGAGTAACTTCTCTCGGCTGCGGCTAACGTTCTTGAAAAGAACCCGATTGGTTTACGTTGCGCATCCGGATGCGTTTGAAATAATGCAGCGCCGATTTGATAGTCGCTTGCATCGGTATCTACCGAGTAGGGTAGGTCCTTCTTCGGCAGCGCCAACACCGGCAGTGCCAAGATGGCGTCCTTGAGCTTACGAAAAGCTTTCTTGCACGGTTCGTCGAATCCTTCCAACTGGACCGATTGTCCTTTCTTCAGTAGTTGGTTTAGAGGATGCGCAATTTTCGCATAATGCGGAACGAACCTGCGGTAGACATTACAAAGTCCCAAAAAGCTCCTGAGCTGTGTGTGCGTTTGAGGGTACCTCACTTGTTCCAATGCGACGGTTCGCGCAGCGTCAACTTCGAGCGTACCTGGCCGAACGACATGGCCCAGGTACTTGATCTTTTCCACGAAAAATTCGCACTTGCGAAGCTTGAGCTTCACACCTGCCTTCTCCAATACAGACAGTATTTCGTCAACGTGGACGATTTGCTCCTCCCAGGATTTGCTGAAGATGATGATATCATCCAAATACACCAGACACGACTTCCATCGGAACGGAGAGAGCAGTATATACATGGCTCTCTGAAACGTCGCCGGCGCGTTGGTAAGCCCGAAGGGCATTCTTGAAAAACGGTAGAGACCTGGGTGACACGAAAAAGCTGTCTTGTCGCGGTCCGCTTCGGGAATAGGCATCTGCCAATACCCCGAAATCGCGTCCAACGCGGAGAAAGCCTTGGTGTCACCAAGCGAGTCCGGACACTCATCCATGCGCGGTAAAGGGTACGTGTCCTTCACCGTTACCGCGTCTAACCTGCGGTAGTCTACGCAAAAGCGCTTTTAACCGTCCGGCTTGGGCACTAATAAAACGGGCGACGCCCATTCTGACTGCGCCGGTTCGATGAATCCGGCTTCTAACATCTTCTGTACTTCTGCGTCCTCGACCTCCCGAGCCTTTAGACCGGCTCGGTAGGGAGCTTGTGCGATGGGCCTGGTCTCCGGGACCAGCTCGATCCGGTGGACCGTGGTATTAATTTCACCAAGGGTCCCATCCCACATCTTAGAGTATTTCTTCAACATCCGTCGGAACCGCTGGCGCAGCCGTTCCGGCACGTGGCTCAGGTCGAGGCCCTCCACGTCCGGCGGTGGGGCCTCAATCCGCTGCTCCGGCTTCGACGATGCCGTCGCAGAGAGCCCACTCGACCGTTCTTGTGGCTGGTCCTCGCGCGCTCGATCCGACGGTTCGCATCTTGTCTCGCCCTTAGGCGTCTTGGTAGAATTATGAAAATTTTCCTTCTTCCTTTCTTGAATTCCGAGAACTTCACCAATGGCGGTTTTGCTCTCGAGCACGGCCCCCGGGTGCGGTAATAATTCTGCCACCACTTGTTCTTTTTGCACCCTGACAGAGTACGTCCTAAAATTCGCAACGAGTAAACGAAATGGCCTGTAAGGCTCAACCTGAACGACACCATTCGGGCACGTCAACCCGTGCCTTTCGTACAACGACGAGTATGGCTGAACCACAACCAAGCCCGCCCTCTTCGAGGTGCATTCCACGACGCGTTGCGTCCCTGGCTCGATAGTCGTGGCTCTTGCCACTTTTACCTTAGGGGAAATTCGGCCCCCCTTTTCATCATTCTCGTCCTCTCCCGGGAAGAGATTCTCCTTCCCTTTTCTCGTCGAGAACTGCCTAACTATCGGAACTTTCGAGAAATCCGCCAACTCAACCGTTTTCTTCCTTGGATAAATTGCTTCCACAAACCGGTCACAGTACTCCGCACCTAAAATTAGCGGGACTGCTAGTTTTTCGCATACAATAAACTCGGCTGGCGCCACAAATCTTCCAAGCCTCACAGGCATTCTAATTGTGCCGAGAGTCCGGAGTGGTCTATTGTTCGCGTCGCCAATGTCTTGGGTCGGTCCGTAGGACACCAACATTTGCATTCCTGCCGGAAGTTCCGACCTTTGAACCAAATTCAGTCCGGCACCTGTGTCCAACACGGACAACACTCGACTCATCAATCCGACCGTTGTTCCAATATCCACGTAAACTTTGTAGTTTTTTCGCGCGAGGACCAAGATCTTGTCAGGACATTCTTGTCGCTTAACCTTGTACCAGGGCCTACGAATTTGATCCATCGGACGATCCCTGTCTCGACTTAGAATTTTCTTGACAACAGTCGGCTCCTTCGGCTTACCCCCTATTTCAACTACCTCCTCGTCGAGGCATTCCCTTCTTGCTAGAGACGGGGAACGGGACTCAGTCCCGGACGCAGTACGTTGAACCTGCGCCTCTCGTGACTCTCTCGAGATTCCCTTCTCTAGTTTCCCTGCGGCGGCGGCTTCCTTCTCACGTCTGACGACGCGGGCCCGGCGGCGGGCCCTCTGAAGGGTTGGTTCGACCTCGGCGTTGAAGCACTCGGCGTGCTCGCCGTCTGCGAATCGAACCAATTCTTGACCTTCAGATAACTCGTCGATGGTATCCCTAACCTCTCCATCGGCGACAACGCCTCATAATTTCCCACAACTCGGTGCATTTCCCGGAGGGAAAGAATGCACGTTGGCGCAGCGTGCCTTTTTTCTTAACAGTGATAGCACACCAGTCCGTGCTTCTTGACGGGATATTGCGGCCTAGGTCCTCCACGGGCCGGCGGCCTTCCTTGATGTTGCGGCCTTCCCATCCAGCCTGGCCTTCGAAACGTTGTACCCTTGTCTTCCATCGGAATGCGCGCCGCCGGCGTGTGACCGCGCCCCCGGAACATCATCACAGGATCCGTCGGGTCTGGAAACGACTCCGTCTTGTATGTGGGCGTCGGTAAAGTTGACGACCCGCTTGCCCCGTAGTCCTCGTGTCCGTAGCCTTCCGATGGCTCAATAGAATCACCTTCGGCGACGAACGCTCCCTCGTAATTTTCATTACTTCTCTGCGCACTGCGCTCCTCTGACGCGGAGATTGACTCGGCTAAATGGACGGCGGCGTGACCTTTATGACTGGGATAAGAAGCCCTCGGCTTGTTCCCCGCCCTGAACGTCGACGGCGTCTGAATCGTGACCTTCTTGGTCTTCTTGTCCTTGGCGCGGCTCGCCGAGCCATGCGCCTTTGCGTAATTTACCAATCTCAAAAATGAGACATCTCGGTTATCTTGTCGATATTGCGAGACCATGGGCTTAATACTGGCATCTAGCCCCCCGATGAACATGGTCATCTGCTCCTTCATGGAATAAACATTCCCACAGCGATTGCTCGCGTCTGTTAGGCGAATGTAAATTCCATCTCGTCTTCAGACATTCTCTGCTGAACTTCTCGCAACGCGAGCACGGCGTGACGGATCGCCTCGTCGGTGGCGAATCTTCTCAATAGCCACTGCACGGCCTCCGGTCAGGCGGATATCTTTCCATGATGGGATCCCGCCGTCTGAGACACGGAAGTGTACCGTCTTAGGGCGATGCCACTAAGAAATTCGGGCAACAAGCGAATCGCTTGTCCCTCATTCATCTCCTGAGTATCGAACTCTTGAACCAACTTCGCCAAAAAGTCCAACACAAGGACGCCGTCTTCTCCTGTGAACGTGTTGTCCTTCTTCATCTTAGGTGGAATATCTCTCCTGATTTTTCGCACGGCGGTCCGCCGGGAACTTGACAAATATGTCTGCGGGTTCCGCAAGCGGTACGTTCGGTACGAAAGTAATTTCTTGAAGAGGTAGTTGGTCGGATTCAGCTCCTCCAACTCCTCTCATCGCGACCCGCGCCGCATTGCGACATCTTCGGGTTCCGCGTCCTTGTCTCTCCGCGAGGCGGACGAAGTGACTCCGCCTCGTCTGGAGGAAATTTTCTTGCTTGACGAAATTCCGTTTCCTTTTTCTGAACGGCGTTCGGAATCGCCCGAATGGTTCGACGAGCCGCCGCCACCATCTTCAGAGTGCCGAGGCGACTCCGACTGTGAGTCGCGGTCCTCCGGATCGTCACTACAGTGACTCTTGTTTGTACGTCGCTTGCCCTTCTTGAAAAACTTCGACTTGGAGCTCCGCTGTCGAGCGGGCTTGTCCTTCTTCGACCGACGGTCACCCTCTCTACACGGCGGGAGCGGCTCGTCGTCCGATCCTTGCGGAGCTTGATCCGCGGCCTGCTCAATGTAGCATAATCGCGAAGGTGATTATTTACTGCTGGCGGCGGCTACTGTACACCCATGACACGTTTTACAGCGCGTGCGCGCGCGGCTGTAAGTACGCGCTTGATGCCCGCTGTGCACGTGTACAGCGGGGCAATCCGGAGTAAGGAACGCGAGCTTACCGTGTAAGCCACTAGATAGATATTGTAGTATGTATGGTAGATTATTTACTTGTATATTAAACGACAGGGCGACCGGCGGCGGTGGGAGGAAAAGGACAAGCACAGGCTTGGTACCAGATCCTCGACCGCAGGTCTAACCCCGTCCGCTTATTCTAAACGCGTTCTCTTAACGCGAGCGCGTTAACTAGAAACTAACGCGGGTAGCGGTCGCGAACGTACGCGCGCGAGCTGGATCCGCCTCCGCCCGTCGGTGCTAGAACGCTAACTAGCGCCGCCCTGGGGCGTCGAGCGCGTCGAACCACTCTACCGCGTACTGTGTTCGCGTCCGCTCCCCACTGCTCTACCACGCTATCACCGCCGGCGTTCTTTTCTGGTGTGTGTGTGTTTGTCCTCTCTCGCGTACACAGGTCTTCTAAGAACCACAGCTAAACCCTCAACGCGACCGGGGTTTATGCTACATTGGTCTCCCGACCTAGAAGGCCACACGATTATCGCGAGAAGACTATCGTTCCAGTCCGCGTCTGCACGCGTCGAAATGGAAGAAGGATCCGCCCCCTCAATTCAATCCGAGCCAGCGAATATGGAGTCAACCGCCTTCCGCACCCCCGAGTCAGCCGCGCTCCGCGTCCCATTCGGCGACGGTGGCGCAGGTCTCAGTGACCGCGAACCGTCGCCTGAATTATCAGAAGGCCGCGCACGGGCGATGTATGACCGGATCGCGACGTATATTGAGGAGGTCCGGACCGCGCTTCGAATCGACGTAGCCGACGCGGTATATTCGCGTTGCATGGAAGAACTACGATCCCTTCGCGAAGGGAGGTTTGAACGCGTCTCCCAGTCTCTGGATAACCTCCGAGCACTAGTCGATCAACTGCAGAGTCAACTGGTGCTCGTCGAGGAATCGCGTCTCGACTCCCCCGACGAGTTCGGGGAAGGCCGCCCCGAGAGGACGGCCTCTGCGGGACGTACTGTGGCGAGACCTTTTCCTTCCGCGGAGCAGATGCGCGCGTTTGCCCATGTGACCGCGCAGTTAAATTCTACACGCCGACGTGTTTGTCAGATGGAACGTACCCCGACGGCGACGTCACCCGGAGCCCCACTGTTAGGGTCCGGTGGTACTGTACCTCCGAACGCGTCCGGCGCTCAAGATGTGGAGCCGGCTGGTGGTGACAACAGTCGGCCCGCATGCGGAGATCGAACAAGGATGGACGCAACTTTCGCGTCCGAAACCCAAGCCCTGCCGCATGTCGCCGGAGACATGCGGCAGACGGTTCGCGTACCTTGCCCGGACGGGACTAGACGCGGGGATCTTTCCAGCACAAAGAACCGATTCTCGCTTTTGATCCCCGGTGGGGCGGCTATCAGCCCCAGGATCTCACTACGCGTCGGGGCCCGGTAGACGTCCGTACGCTACCGGTGACCCCATTTGGCACATTGGGCCCCGCGGCCCCGGGGTCGAGGCCGTCCACACGATGATACAGGAATATAGCTCCGTTGCTAATTACAGGATGTATCGCCTGGCCAACGTCTCGACCCTCGTCACGTCAGGGGACGCGGGGCAAATCGCGAAATATGTGCAGCGTTGTCGTGGGATTCGTCCCACGATGCGCAATTTCGATGGAACGAACGCGATTGAATTACTCCCCTTCCTGAAAGATGTGCGCATCACGTTCAATTCGCAACATCTGACGGAAGGGGTCGCGATTCGCGTCCTCGCGCATTTTCTCGAACGCGACGCGAAAAGATTATATACAAGCTACACTATGCGCGGAATCCGAGCAGGCCAGCTCCATGACGATGTGAGCTGGCCTGGGCTTATTAATCAATTCATCAAGCGCTACCTCACTGATGACGTACTGGGGGTAGCGCACGATGCTGTCGCGTCGGCTCATCAGAAGCCGCACGAGACGGAAAACGCGTTCGCGGATAGGCTCGAATCGAACGCGTTCAAGTGCACCGCGGTATTTACGGAGCAAGCCTTGGCTCATTATTTTGTACGCGGATTGGCTCCCGCGACGCGAGCAGCGGTGGCAGAGACCGTCCAGAGGTTGCCCGCGAACCAGAAGACGGACCTGTCAATTATCAGACGCATCGCTACCGCAGAAGGAACCACGTTTCGCGCCCGACGCGGACTACCGCTGCCGGACGCAAAACCGGCAGCGAGGGGAGGGAGAGCCGCCAGGTCGAACGCGACGAGCTCCCCCGCGTCAGCCTTCCACGTTAACGAGGAGGATTGGGAAGCTGACCCCGTCCTCGTCATGAGAGGCGGGGAGGCTACAGGAGGCCGCCCGTCAACGCCGGCGTCGACGGAGACCACGGGCAGCTTTGCCACGGCGTTCGGGCATAACCCAGCGGGGATAGGTGGTCCGGACCACTGCATCGCGGAATTGGACATTTCGCGTCAAGGAGGGGGACGCATACCCTCCTGTGTTCCCCGGCTCACCGAGGAAGAGGCTCGTCAGGCGGCGACCTTCGCCTCAGCCGACGGGAGCGCGTACGTCTGCTGGATGTGCAGAACGCACGGCCATGCCATGTACGCGTGCCCCTTCCTCGCGCCGGAGCAGCGGATGTTTACCGCGTATCGAAACTACCGGTACCAACTACAGACGCGTCCAGGGATGAGGAACCTCCTCCAACAGTCGGTCGCTGGTGACCGTGGTCCGCGTTCGGGCCACGCCAATCGCCCCGGAGGAGGCGTCCGTTTCGCCCCTCGCGGAGGAGGATACAGGCGCGAACAACGCGATTTCCGACAAGCCGACACGCGATACCCGCTTCAAGATGGAAGAGGAGAACGCGGTCGGTCCAGATTGCCGACCGGGGTACAGAACGCGATAATGTACCTCCAGGACTGGGCAAGGGATCCGAATCCCCTGCTCCTACAGGAAAGCGAGCGAGAGCCGACTCTCGCCGCCCCCCAGATATTACAACGTCCGAACGTTGAAAATCAACCCCGCGAGGTACCCGAGTACTTCGCAGATGCTGCCGCTCCAGAGTGGGTAGGGCCAGGCCAGCCACTCGAACGGAGGTCCGGAACCGCGTTGGCTACAGTGTAGTGCAATGTTCCTGGCAGGCCGCGAACACAGTCCGACGGTCAAACAAAAAGACGAAAAACAACAGCAACAACAACAAATGCCGATGGCACGCGCTACGGAGCGTTCGAGACTCCTTTTCCCCTTGTGTGGGCTTGCGGCCCACGGTAGCTCAACTCCGACGGGGGGGGGGGTAAGGAAAGATGCCCGGCCCGGGAGGAAAATGGAGGTGGAGACTTGTGAAGACTTGAGTGCTCGTCGAGTGCGGGTTGGGCTTGTCTACGAGGATGTAACCGCGGTTCGCTGGGTTGTAAGGCCAATGCTCGACGAGCGTCTTCAGCACCTTGGGTATAATTCAAGGTCTTCGACGGGGGCTTGCTCAGCACTACCCGACGGGATCGTGATTGTGTAGCAGCGCTACTACCGACGTGTTGCCCGATGGCTAGAAACACCCTCACCAGCGCGATCGCAATCGAGGTAGGTGGTACCAACTCTGTCTTATACAGTAAGACCTTCGACGGAGGTGTCGTCGCAACAGCCTTCCGACGGAACTTGAAACGGTAGCAGCGCTACACGAAGTGTTGCCCGATGGCTAAAACACCTACACCGGATCGGTTGCAACCGACTCCAATGGAACCAACACAATTAAGGGAAAGATAGAAATAGAAGTAGAGGAATGAATAGGGAAATAAAGGAAAAAAAGGAGAAGGGAACCCCCGAGCGCAAAGGATGCCGTAGGCTTAGGTAAAAGGGAGCGTCTTGGTAGAGACGGACTTCGACCAAGGCGACATTCAACTCTGGCAACTCGGGTTACATTTACTGACTTGGTGGTCAGAGGGCTAAGGTATATATCGCCCCGCCGGAGCCACTACAGTAGCTCGCGGCGCTAGATCCTAAATCTAATCTAATGTCAGCAAAATTAATGCTAACTAATTAACTAAATAAAATAAAATAATTAAAAATCAAAACTGTGCAATTATTCACACGTGCGTCCCCCAACCCGGACTACTTTTCATATCCAAATATTTTCCTTTCTTTTCACCCCCTTTTTCAGGTGCGTATTGCACTACATATCCCCCTTCCGAGCGCTCTTGTACGCCAATCCGCCATCGTATAATCTCCTCGCCGTTTCTCTCATAACCCCACACCACCGCAACCGGTATCCGGTGAAAGTGCAAGAGCAAGACGGGCCCCATGTTTCCTTCATCCCCGAGCCACTCGAGTGGTGGTACCAAACGCAAGCGCTACGGCGTGGGATTTTCCTCCACTTCCCACGACCCTCTAAGTCTTCCTTCCATCCCTCGATTACCCCCTGATTCCCAACATGCCAGCCCTGTTGCCCACATCGACTCCGGTCCTGACACTCCGTCCTCGCGTCGATACCCTGCTGCGTCGGAGCTCCACGATAAGGCCATGCGCCTTAATCCTGAGCTTTTTGCTTCCGCTAAATGGTTCTCAGTAATTGGTGTATGCGCCTTCGATGACATTGCTTACTCGTTCGCCGATGGCGCCGGTATGCTTCCAGGACAAATCCCCCTTCAAGCCATTCGGTCTTACGATTGGTTGGCTCGCATCGCCATTCCTCCCTCCATTCTATGTCACACTCCTCCTCGTGGTCGTGCGGTGTTATCGACCCGCTTCATGACCGCTGTGTGTGACAGGCTTGAGCTGCCATTGACGCAGGATCTCATCCCTGAGGAATTCGGTTGTGACACGTGGCAATTTCGCACCGAGGGCGAACGGTCTTACCTCGACAACATGCTTGCCTGGACCTCCGATGACCCTCCTCGTGAAGCTAACCGCCTTTGGTTCAACCAACGGACCGTCTCGGGCGACGCTATGATGTGGACCAACGCCATAATTCCGGCTAATTTCCGACTTATCAAGCGGGGTACCATCCCCTTCTTCCAACATACAGTGCGCTTCGAACGCCGCATTCCGTCTGACACGGGTTATTTTGTGGCCTACCAGATGTTGGAGGCGCGTGAAATCTCGAGGTCCCATTACGCGAATCGTTACCAGCGTATTCCGTCGTGGTGGAGCCAATTTGAGGTCTGCCAAGGCTTCTGGGCTGAGCTCGGCCCCGTGTACACGTATTACGGAAGGTATTTACGTGACCCTCGACACGGCCTTTGGGTAGTCTTCCTCACAGAGTGGTGTACCAAAGTGGCAGTGACCCTCCTGTGGGAGACCTACGACTGCTGGAGGTTGTGGTACTTGCCTCCCCAGCTCATCAGCCTTATGCGACGCCTCGATTATTCGATCCCCCTGGGCGGTGCTGATGCAGACACCGAACTGCATTCTCTCCTCGATAAAATAGAGGAGGTCGATTGGGACTCGATACCGCGTCAAAATTCCTCTCGTTCCTTCGCCCGGCAACGCCCCTCCTTCTCTCCTGGTCGTGCTCATCGTGGTGCTGAGGACTACGCTTGGTTTAACCCCTGGACGGGATTGCAATGTTCTTGCGACGAGGCGCGTCTGAGTCGACAGTATGGGAGTCAGACGCCCGTTCCGGTTGAATTGCCCGTCCTCCTTGCGGATCCCCGCGAGCGCGACCTCTGTTCCCGGGAGCCTTTGCGTTCTCGCCCGGTATTACCGGTCTCACCGACTTCAATTCCTGTCGATCCGGCCGGCCCCACTCCTCCTGTGAATGCTTCGATAAGGGCGACGAGAGCCCCTGAGAATGAGGAAGTCGAATCCCCTTTGCGGTCCCATTCACCTCCAGTGGCCGGGTGTCAACCTCTATCAGAGACGAGAGAGGTCCCCTCGTCATCTAGCCGGACTGACAGTCTGTCCGTGCGCGCCGTCCCAGAAAGGAAGGGAAATTCTTCGTCCCTTACCCCCTCGGCTCCTCCTGCACCGTCTTCCCCTGTGCACGTCCCAGCTCGTCCCCCTTTTCCTGCGGCTGTTCCAGTTGCCGCCCCCTTGCCAACAATTGCCGACGCAGTCCAATCGACCAGGGGAGGTTCGTCCTCCCCGTCCTCTTCAGATGTCATCAAAAAGTACGACGGCGCCGCCAGCGTTTACCGCACATTACTCCGTGCCCACGGAATAAACGAGGGGGCTCTTCGAGGAGCGTCCCTTGTTGACCTGCGCTTACTGGCGCAACTTGTCGCCTCACTACCAAAGAAAAATATTCTCGGGTAAATCGTCCCATTGACCCCTTGTCGATGGTAGCGCCCTGCCGATCCATGTTCGGATCATTGTCCGCTGAGAGTGTTGACTCATCGTCGGCACTTCCCTTCGTTCCACCGAAAATAAATTGCATTTCCTTCTCCTATCCACTTCCTCCTCTTGTTACATTTTTCCTCCTTTTTTTTTTCTTAACACGTACGTCATCCTTCTCTTCATTTTCCTTTTCCTCCTCTTTATCCAACGTTTTGACGGGGCCCACACGCCCCGATTTTCGCTCTCTCTTTTTTTCTTTTTGACTCATGCGCCCCGTCACTGCTGTCGCTTTCCTTCATCGCCAATTTTCCTCCTCTTTTCCTCATGCGCCCCATCACTGCGTTCGCACCTTCTCTTTTCCACTTTCCTCCTCTTTGCGACCTCTTCGAAGACATCATCGGATACCTGCTACTTCTGTTGATTCGTAGTCCATGTAAACACGTAATTGCTGGGACGAACCAGTTCCCTGACAGGGAGTCTGTCCTTCTGCGAATTTCAAACCAGTGAGCTACCTCGATCGACTTCTGTACCGACCACCCCGGGCCCGCATACACCACAGTGTCGCATGTCTCCTCCACGTCGGGGAATTGGCGGCGCCCTCTCCTCAGTCTTTTTTTGCCCTTGTAGGTGGTCTTCATACTCGAGATCGTTTTTGCGAGGTTCACGAATGCGATCACGACTCGAGCCACTTTTTCTTCCCCCCCCCTTTTTTGCTTCGACGGCATCAATAAATTTCCTCGTTGAAGTCCGGCGGCGAGGGGTAAACACTTCCTTAGGGAATACTTCGTAAACGTTTTGGGGTAATAAATGATTCTTACAACCGGTGGTGACTCGTCGGGGGTTGTTCGCTAGCAGCGAACTGTCTGAAATTTTGGTTTCTCTGCTTGGGCTCGTTGACGGTGTCACTCCTCACAACCGTCCTGACCTTCTGCGCTCCTTACAAGCCGTTAGCCCTTTCCAAATTGTCCGTCCTTGCGGCGGACTGTGGGTCACACTGCAGAACTGGTCGTCGACGTATGATGTGGGGTTGGCGTCGTGTCGCAGAGTCGTAGTTCATCCAAAAAGAGAAAGATACATGGAACGGGCAAAGGAGAGGATTTTCCAAAGAAAACGAAAAAATAACACGAGCGTGGTCAAAAGGAGGAGAGAGGGACTCTCCCTCGTCGTTGTAGCTGGTCCCACTGTGACAAAAACAATAGGTGGGGGATGCGAAGCTCTTGACTCTGTTGTTAATAATACGGTCACAAGTTTCCTCCGTAGATGGATGCGGTTGTATGAGACGACTTCTTCGAAGGTGAGCTCAAATTCTTCATTACCAACTTCATCCTCCCCGCACTCCGATTTCTCATCGTGTGGGCTGATAGAACATCCCTTCTTTCGATCTCCTCATGCGTGGATCCATCCAGCGGCTGCTCCACTCGGATCGGGTGTCGTTTTCGTGATTGATGAACCCGCGTCGCGAGTCTCCAGCGACCTCGTTCTACTCTCGCATCACTTACACGCCACATAGCATTCCTTCGACGCTCCTTCACATTTTTTACAGCGATCGCGACGTACATCTCTCAGGCTCTCCTGTATCTTCGTATTAACAGTATTCGACAATCATCGTTTCGACCAGGTACTCGGTCTCCTTCCTCGCTACTGGCGCACGCAGATGACGAGCGGGGGGAAACAGCGTCGAAGGCGACGTCACCGTACTGGGGAACCAGGAACTCCCACTGAGGGGGTTCCATCCAAACATTTCACTTGTAGACGGATGCTGCTCCGGATGGTTTGTGGTATCCCTTGTGGTACATACAAAAAAAACATAGCAGCGCCGAGGGATCGACAAAAGCTAATTAGGGAGGATCTCCCCTCGAGTTGACCTTCAAAAGTGTTGGTCCGGTCTCCGGGGTGTGACCCGTGTGTCGCACATCCGTTCATAACACGATAGGAGAATTTCCTCGTCAGGCCGTCGTGGAGCCCGAGCATTCGTGGATGGCGTTAGAGCTTCATACGTCGCCATTCCCCTTTTATGTCTCTTCTCGATTTCCCTCCTCCTTTGTCTTTGCTAATCCTTAGGGACTTGCAGAGCGGCGTCCGCTGTACGGGGTCATGTCATGTCTTCACATAACAAATAAATAAAAGGAGGCAGAACAAAATAGAAACCGAAGGGAGTGAAGCACCCTTGGAAACAAACGACGGTCCGTCACGAGTCAGGGGGCGAGTCGCTTACGCGCAGGGTACATGGAAAAGGAGTGAGGTCGATCGGTGTTGACCGGGCGACGGCTGCAACCTCGGTCAGCAGCCATCTTCGTAACTCCGGATCTGTCGTTGACAGTAATTCTTCTCCGTTCGACGAGCGTTAGTCCGTCGGTTTGTGGGGTGTAGTTAGCGTCCTGCCCGGGTGACCGGGCTTGAGTGCGGATAGACTTCGGTGTTTGTATCGTCGGCTGTGGCCGGCGACAGCAAATCTGCGGCAACTCCTTCGGTTTCTTGATCTGAATTAAAATTTCGCGTCATCCCCTGTATCTCACTTCTGCTCGCGCGCCACTTGTCCTTTGTCCACTCGTGAAAAAACCTCAAAAAACACTTTCCTTTCAAATTATGACAAGCGGGTGTGGATCCCTGATCTAAACGTCCCTTTGCGTGCGCACTCATGCGACGCGTGATCATACGTAATTTGCGCATTGTCTCCACCTGAGGCTGCAGTGACTTCGTCACTTCCTGATGTAGCGCATCTCGCCGCTCTATCTCCATGAGCGTTAAGCCACCCATACTTGCTCGTCTCACCTCATCTTTCCTTCTCGCCATTGCCGATGCGTCTTACTTCCGCTATGCTCATTTCTCGCTAGCTTCGTGCTGTGGTTCACAGCGTCCGTCTCGACTCGACAACATCCCGCATACGTAATCTCGCCTGGGCGTGCCTGTGTGAGGACCGTCCTTACTCCTCACCATGGCGCGATCCGTAACATCCTTTCCAACTTGACAACTTCTCGACGGGGGCATCCCCTTTCGCTACCACGCGAATACTTTGGAGCCTCATAACCCCGCACAGAGCCGATATCCGGTTGCTGATTCTCGATTCGATCACCCTCCAGGCGAGCGATTATTTCCATCCTATCTCACTATATCAGTCGCGGTTCCCTCACTTCTCGCATCCTACACGTCGTCTTGATCTGCCTCGTCCGCGTGCAGTCGCCCATCGACTGCGTCCTCTCCCAACCTTTTACCTTATTTCGAAGGTAGCACACTCGTCAACCTGACGCATCCCCTTCTTCTCCAATCTTCTCGTCACACCCGTTCCCTTGTAGAACAGACTTCTTCCTCGACTCGAGATACAGCTTGTAACCTTAATCACGATCGGCGGTTCGCAATCCCTTGTTGCCCTTGGGCGCCTGTCGTGTTCTTCATAAAACTACGCACGCTCGCTTCGGGATCGCCGACCTAGGTGCGTCTGGGGAAGGGAAAACAAACATAAAAAACCCCAAAAAAACCAAAAAAACAAAACAGAACAGTTAAGAAGGTAAAAGCATAGGAAACTGGTTGCGGCTCGCGTCTTCTTTTCGCTTTCCATCGTCACATTTCGTATGGAGCTCATCCTGGTCTCGCGCGTGCGACTTGCGGTGGGAGGGGCAGTTTCTTCCTCCGGAAATAGGTCACCACTGCGCTGCGCGGTAGCTGAGAAACCGGCTCCCACGTTGCGTCCTCAATCGCGTAGCCATACCATTCCACCTTGAGAATTAATTTTCCATCTTGATAAACGTGGTCGACTATTTTGTAGATCACGTACCCCTGACCCCCGGTTCCTTCTTCCTGCGTGTCCAACAGTCCGTCCCCCTTCCGAAGAGCCAGCGGCTCATCCTCACCCTGCTCTTCCGAGCCTCCCATCGCTTGTAGATCGGGCGAGATGCCCGTAGCTTCTTGATTTATCAAAGGTCCGTCATCCATCCTATCCTTCGCTTGCGCGTCGGGTTCTTCTTGTTCCCCTTCTCGGTTGAGGAAGTGTAGCGCTTGTCGTAGCCCGACTATCGGCGTGTAGTCCATGGGACTAGGGGCTAATTCGACTCGATCTCGGGACACGCGCTCTTCCTGGTCGCCGATGGCAATGAAGACCGTATTCTCAGTTGACTCCTTCACTTGATATGGGCCCGTAGCCACTTGTGCCAACTTATGTTTTGGCTCGGTAGCCGTGCCTTGCTCTTTCCGAAGGAATACGTATGATCCTGGAGGGATGTCATACTTCGACTTGCGGAGCCTTGCGTCGAAATTTCGCTTGTAGCGCGCTTGTTCTTTCCGCAAGCTCTTACCAGCGCCTTTCATCAGGCTTTCCAACCACGACTGCCATTTCAGGTAGTACGCTCGATTCGAACTAAATCCTTCCAAACTTGGCTGTGCTTGTAACGCAATGCCTCTCGGCGCCCGAGCTAACACCAGTTCGAAGGGCGCAATGTTCGTAGTTCGATGAACTTCCGTGTTGTATGCGAACGTCACGGCGTCGCTAAATAGGTCCCAGTCCTTGGGATGCTCTCCAACGTATTTTCGCAACGCGGAAGTCAGCGTGCGGTTAAACCTCTCAACTTGGCCGTTGGCTTGCGGGTGGTACGTAGTCGTGAACACATTGCGTATGCCGAGAATTCGGCAGACATTCTGAAAGAACCGGGCCGTGAACTGTGTTTCATTGTCAGACAGCAGCTTGACCGGCGGTCCGTACACGAATACCCAATGGTGAACGAAGGCTTGTGCGATGTGCGCAGCGGATATCTTATTCAACGGTACAGTTCGTACCAGTTTCGAGTATCGATCGCTGATCACGAGGATATACCGATTTCCTCGTTTAGTTGTAATTAGCTCGCCGAGGATGTCGATGGCGACAAACTCCAGCGGAGCTTTGGGCGTGAACAGCTTCATTTCCTTCGTGTTTCTTCTTAACTTCACCCTTTCCCGCGCACATGCGGCGCAATTCTTCGTGACTGCGTAGCAGTCTAGGGCCATCGTAGGCCAATAAAAATATCTTCTCAATGTCTTGTAAAGTTTCCTGCCTCCCGGGTGGCCTGCCAATTTTGCGTAATGGCTTATCCCTAGGACGCGGTTCCTTAACGATTGTGGTATCACCACTTGTACAAACTCCGCCGCGGTACGGCATAGAGTTCCTTCGAGTTCCTCGGTCTCCATGCTGAACGTTCTCACCTTTCCGGCGTCCATTTCTTCCTTGATGCGGTTACAGAAGGGGTCGACGGCTTGCTCGCGAATGAGCGCCTCCGGAGTGACAGCTTGGAATTGATCGAGGCGCTCAGGGGCAGTCCCCCCCTCAAGCGCGAGGATGTCGTCTAACGCGTCAAAACTGTCCTCGTCCTCCACTGTTCCCTCGGCCGGTTCGGCCATAAAGCATGGAATTTCGTCGTCGATTTCGTCGACGGTTTCTCCTGCGGTCCGCAATCTTGACAGGGCATCGGCTTGGCTGTTCGCCTTGCCCTTCTTGTACTTGATTTCGAAATCAAATTCCGAGAGGCGGAGCCTCCATCGGATTAATCTCCCGCTGGGGTCGGTTACGTTTATCAACCACCTCAATGAGGCATGGTCGGTATGCACAATGAAGTGCTCGCCATATAGATATGGTCTTAAAGTCTGTACGGCCCAAATTACCGCTAGACATTCTTTTTCTGAAACGGAGTAGTTTCTCTCGGCTGCGGATAACGTTCTTGAAAAGAACCCGATGGGTTTACGTTGCGCATCCGGGTGTGTCTGAAATAATGCAGCGCCGATTTGATTGTCGCTTGCATCGGTGTCTACCGAGTATGGTAGGTCCTTCTTCGGCAGCACCAACACCGGTGGCGTCAAGATAGCGTCCTTGAGCTTATGAAAAGCTTTTTCGCACGGTTCGTCGAATCCCTCCAACTGGACTGGTTGTCCCTTCTTCAACAGTTGATTGAGCGGATGCGCAATTTTCCCATAATGCGGAACGAATCTGCGGTAGACATTACAAAGTCCCAAAAAGCTCCTGAGCTGGGTCTGCGTTTGAGGGTACCTCATTTGTTCCAATGCGACGGTTCGCGCAGCGTCCACTTCCAATGTACCTGGCCGAACGACATGGCCCAGGTACTTGATCTTTTCGACGAAAAATTCACACTTGCGAAGCTTGAGCTTCACACCGGCCTTCTCCAATACAGAAAGTATTTCATCCAGGTGCACGATGTGCTCCTCCTATGACTTGCTAAAAATTATTATGTCGTCCAAATACACCAAACAGCACTTCCAACGGAACGGAGAGAGCAGAATATCCATTGCTCTCTGAAACGTCGCTGGCGCGTTAGTTAGCCCGAAGGGCATTCTTGAGAAGCGATACATTCCTGAGTGACACGAAAATGCGGTCTTGTCGCGGTCGCGCTCAGGGATAGGCATGTGCCAATATCCCGAGATCGCGTCCAACGCGGAGAAAACCTTGGTGTCACCAAGCGAGTCCAGGCACTCATCCATGCGCGGTAAAGGGTACGTGTCCTTTACCGTCACCGCGTTTAACCGACGATAGTCTACGCAAAAGCGCATCGATCCGTCCGGCGTCGGCACTAATAAAACGGGCGACGCCCATTCTGACTGCGCCGGGTCGATGACTCCTGCTTCTAACATCTTCTGTACTTCTGCGTCCTCGACCTCCCGAGCCTTTGGACCGGCTCGGTAGGGAGCTTGTGCAATTGGCCTTGTATCCGGGACCAGTTCAATCCGGTGGACCGTGTTGTTGATCTCACCGAGGGTCCCATCCCACATGCGGGAATACTTTTTCAACATTCGACGGAATCTTTCGCGCAGCCGGTCCTGCACGTGGCTCAGGTCGAGTTCCTCCACGTCCAGCGGGGGAGGCTCAATCCGCCGCTCCGGCTTCGTAGTTGCCGTCGCGGAGAGCCTTTCCTCCCGTTCTCCTTGCTGTTCCTCGCGGTCTTGATCCGACGGTTCGCATCTTGTCTCGCCCGTAGGCGTCTTGGTGGAATTAGGACAATTTTCCTTCTTCCTTTCTTGAATTCCGAGAACTTCACCAATGGTGGTTTTGCTCTTGAACGCGGCTCTCGGGTGCGGTAATAATTCTGCCACCACTTGGCCTTTTTGCACCCTGACAGGGTACTTCCTAAAATTTGCAACGAGTAAACGAAAGGGCCTGTCAGGCTCAACCTGAACGACACCATTTGTGCACGTCAACCCGTGCCTCTCGTACAACGACGAGTACGGCTGAACCACCACCAAGCCCGCCCTCTTTGAGGTGCATTCCACGACGCGTTGCGTTCCTGGCTCGATAGTCGTAGCTCTTGCCACTTTTACCTTAGGGGAAATTCGCTCCCTCTTTCCCTCATTCTCGTCCTCGCCCGGGACGGGATTCTTCTTCCCTTATCTCGTCGAGAACCGCCTAACTATCGGCACCTCCGAGAAATCCGCCAACTCAACCGTTTTCTTCCTTGGATAAATGGCTTCCACAAACCGGTCACAGTAGTCCGCGCCTAGAAATAGCGGGACTGCTAGTTTTTCGCATACAATAAACTCGGCTGCGGCCACAAATTTTCCAAGCCTCACAGGCATTCTAATTGTGCCGAGAGTCTGGAGTGGCCTGTTGTTCGCGTCGCCAATGTCTTGGGTCGGTCCGTAGGACACTAGAGATTCCATTCCAGCCAGGAGTTCCGATTTTCGCACAAGGTTTGGACCCGCGCCGGTGTCTAAAACAGACAACACCCGGCTCATCAATCCGATTGTGGGTCCGATGTCCGCGTAAACTTTGTAGTTTTTTCGCGCAAGAACCAAAATCTTCTCGGGACACTCCCGTCGCTTAACCCTGTACCAGGGTCTTCGAACTTCTTCCAGCGGATGATCTCGGGCTCGGCTTAGAATTTTCTTGACTTGAGCTGGCCCTTTGGGCTTATCCACCAATCCAACGACCTCCTCATCGGGGCCTGATTTTTCCTTTAGAGACGGGGAACGGGGCTGAGCCCCGGGCACAGTACGTCGACTCTGTGCCTCTCGCGACTCATGCGAGATTCCCCTCTCTAGTTTTCCTGCCGCTGCGGGATCCTTCTCACATCCGACGGCGCGGGCCCCGCGGCGGGCACTAGGAAGGGTTGGTTCGACCTCGGCGTGGCAGCGCTCGGCGTGCTCGCCGTCTGCGAATCGAACCAATTCTTGACCTTCAGATAACTCGTCGATGGTATCCCTAACCTCTCCATAGGAGACAACGCCTCATAATTTTCCAAAACTCGGTGCATTTCCCGGAGGGAAAGAATGCACGTTGGCGCAGCGTGCCCCTTTTCATAGCAATGATAGCACACCAGTCCGTGCGTCTTGACGGGATATTGCGGCCTAGGTCCTCCACGGACCGGCGGCCTTCCTTGACGTTGCGGCCTTCCCATCTATCCTGGCCTTCGAAACATTGTACCCTTGTCTTCCATCGGAATGCGCGGCGCCGGCGTGTGGCCGCGCCCCCCGAAACGTCATCACGGGATCCGTGGGCTCTGAAAACGACTCCGTCGTGTATGTGGGCGTCGGTAAAGTTGACGACCCGCTTGCCCCGTAGTCCTCGTGTCCGTAGCTCTCCGATGGCTCAATAAAACTGCCTTCGGCTACCAAGGCTCCTTCATACTGATTTTCGCTACTTCCGTGCGCACCGCGCTCCTCTGACGCGGAAATTGACTCGGCTAAATGGACGGCGGCATGACTTTTGCGACCGGGATAAGAAGCTCTCGGCTTCTTACCTGCCCTGATCGTCGACGGCGTCTGGATTGTGACCTTCTTGGTCTTCTTGTCCTTAGCGCGGCTCGCCGAGCCATGCGCCTTCGCGTAATTAACTAGTCTCAAAAACGAAACGTCCCGATTGTCTTGTCGGTATTGAGATACCATCGGCTTGATACTCGAATCGAGTCCTTCAATAAACATCGTCATTTGTTCTTCCATCGAATATACGTTTCCACATCGATTGCTCGCGTCCGTCAGACGGATATAAAATTCCATCTCGTCTTCAGACGGTCTTTGCTGAACCTCTCGCAATGCGAGTACGGCTTGACGGATCGCCTCGTCGGTTGCGAAACTCCTCAACAACCACTGTACGGCCTCTGACCAAACGGATACCTTTCCGTGGTGGGAACCGGCCGTCTGAGACACCGAAGTGTACTGCCTCAAGGCGATGCCGCTTAGAAATTCGGGCAACAAGCGGATCGCTTGCCCTCGTTCATTTATGGAGTATCAAACTCTTGAACTAATTTTGCCAAAAAATCCAACACAAGGACCCCGTCCTCACCTGTGAACGTGTTGTCCTTCTGCACCTTAGGCGGAATATCTCTCCTGATTGTTCGCACGGCGGTCCGCCGGGAACTTGACAAATATGTCTGCGGGTTCCGCAAGCGGTACGTTCGGTACGAAAGTAATTTCTTGAAGAGGTAGTTGGTCGGATTCACCTCCTCCAACTCCTCCCATCGCGGCCCGCGCCGTGTTATGACATCTTCGGGCTCCGCGTCCTTGTCTCTCCGCGAGGCGGACGAAGTGATCCCGCCCCGTCTGGAGGTAATTTTCTTGCCCTGCGAAATTCCTTTTCCTTCCTCTGAACGATGTTCGGAATCGCTGGCATGGTTCGACGAACCGTCGTCACCATCTTCGGAACGGCCATTCGACTCGGCCGTTGAGTCCTGGCCCTCCGGCTCGTCACTACAGTGACTCTTGCTCCGGCGTCGCAGATTCTTCTTCGAAGTCTTCGACTTGGAACTCCGCTGCACAGCGGCCTTGTCCTTCTTCGATCGACGGTCGCCTTCTCAACCCGTGGGAAGCGGCTCTTGCCCGGCGACCTGTTCAAGGTCCTTGAGACGATGAGCGGCGCGGTCGAACCTGTCGTCGATACTGCTTCTAAATTTACCTAAGGACTCCAAAGCTTGATTCGCGTCGCGCCTTGCGTCCTTGACTGAACTTTTCAACGAAGCTAGGACCTCCGGCTCCAGACCGTCGGTCGCCTCACCTCGCTCCTTCTCGACGAGATCCACTCGAGCCGATAGCTCTCCTAAAACAGTGTGGAACTCAGATGCTTGCTGTAGTGCAATACGCACCTGAAAAGGGGGGTGAAAAGAAATGAAAATGATGGGGTATGACAAGCAAAAGTGGAAATCATTTCACTTTATTATTTTAATTATTAATTTTAATTAGTTGCATATTAGTTATTTAACATTAGATTAGATCTAGGATCTAGCGCCGAGAGCTACTGTAGTGGCTCCGGCGGGGCGATATATACCTTAGCCCTCTGACGACCAAGTCAGTAAAGGTAACCCGAGTTGCCGGAGTTGAATGTCGCCTTGGTCGAAGTCCGTCTCTACCAAGACGCTCCCTTTTACCTAAGCCTACGGCATCCTTCAGCGCTCGGGGATCCCATTCCTTTTTCCCTTTATTTCCCAATCGAACCCGAGTTGCCAGAGTCCGATATCGCCTTGGTTGAAGTCCGTCTTTTACAAGACATTCCCTTTAACTACAGATTACTTTATCCTTTGCGCTTGGGGATCCCATTCCTTTTCCCTTTATTTCCCTATCCTAATTTTCCTTAATCTTGAGTTGGTCCCACCTTGTAGGATTGCGATCCGCAACGTGACGTCATTTGCCATCGGGCTTTTGTGTTGGTGCACCAGTGCTGCTTTTCTCAGTGTTGGTTCCATCGGAATCTGGTTGCGACCGATCCGTTGTTGGTACTTTGCCATCGGGCAGTACGACGGTGTAGCGCTGCTACGTTTTCTTCTTTCCCGACGGGCTACGTTGCGACGTCCCCGTCGAAGACCTTATCAAGGGTATAAGGTGTACAAGGCGCTCTTCGAGCATTGGATTTACGACCCATCGGACCAGGTTTACCTAAACACCCCTCCGAACTCGTCGAGCAGTTGCCTTTACAAGTCTCTACCACCATTTACCGATCCCGGGCTGGGCCCTTCTCTTTGCCCCCCTATCAGGGATCCGAGCTACTGCGGGCCGCAAACCCGCTTAAAGAGGACAGGGAGCTTCGAACACTCCGTAGCGCTGTGCCGTTGGCAGTTGTTGTTTTTGTTGCTGTTGTTTGTGTTGGACCGTCGGACCTTGGTCTCTGCCTAACAGGCGCATTGCACTACACTTGCAACTCCAGTTGCTTCCGGACAAGGGCTAATTCAGCCTCGAGATTTTTCGTCATCTCTTGGCGAATTTCCTCGCCCATCTTCTCGAACCTGTAGGATAGGTTATCCTTGTCGGCTTCAATCCCCGTCGGGATTTCTTGACCTTCAGGATCCGTGGCCGTATTGGCCTGGCTTCGGGTGCGAGGACCTCGCGGGATCCTCGACGCCCTTGCCGATCCGCTCCTACTCGCCCCGGGACCGACGTCCCCGGGTGCGCTTGTCGACATCGCTCGTACGAGCGAACCTACACAAAAAAAGTACAAACAGAAAAAAAATAAAAAGAAAGGGACTCCGTTACCCAGACCACTTTCGTAGTACAACTCCAGGTCAAATTTGTCGTTGACACAATTCTAGGTCGGGTTTGCTGTAGACGATTCTAGGTCGGGAGACCACTTTTGTAGTGCAATGTGCCTGGCAGGCCGCGAACACAGTCCGACGGTCAAACAAAAAGACGAAAAACAACAGCAACAACAACAACTGCCGATGGCACGCGCTACGGAGCGTTCGAGACTCCCTTTCCCCTTGTGTGGGCTTGCGGCCCACGGTAGCTCAACTCCGATGGGGGGGGGTAAGGAAAGATGCCCGGCCCGGGAGGAAAATGGTGGTAGAGACTTGTGAAGACTTGAGTGCTCGTCGAGTGCGGGTTGGGCTTGTCTACGAGGATGTAACCGCGGTTCGCTGGGTTGTAAGGCCAATGCTCGACGAGCGTCTTCAGCACCTTGGGTATAATTCAAGGTCTTCGACGGGGGCTTGCTCAGCACTACCCGACGGGATCGTGATTGTGTAGCAGCGCTACTACCGACGTGTTGCCCGATGGCTAGAAACACCTTCACCAGCGCAATCGCAATCGCGGTAGGTGGTACCAACTCTGTCTTATACAGTAAGACCTTCGACGGAGGCGTCGTCGCAACAGCCTTCCGACGGAACTTGAAACAGTAGCAGCGCTACACGACGTGTTGCCCGATGGCTAAAACACCTACACCGGATCGGTTGCAACCGACTCCAATGGAACCAACACAATTAAGGGAAAGATAGAAATAGAAGTAGAGGAATGAATAGGGAAATAAAGGAAAAAAAGGAGAAGGGAACCCCGGAGCGCAAAGGATGCCGTAGGCTTAGGTAAAAGGGAGCGTCTTGGTAGAGACGGACTTCGACCAAGGCGACATTCAACTCTGGCAACTCGGGTTACCTTTACTGACTTGGTGGTCAGAGGGCTAAGGTATATATCGCCCCGCCGGAGCCACTACAGTAGCTCGCGGCGCTAGATCCTAAATCTAATCTAATGTCAGCAAAATTAATGCTAACTAATTAACTAAATAAAATAAAATAATTAAAAATTAAAACTGTGCAATTATTCACACGTGCGTCCCCCAACCCGGACTACTTTTCATATCCAAATATTTTCCTTTCTTTTCACCCCCTTTTTCAGGTGCGTATTGCACTACACCCTTGTCGGGCTCGCCGTGACGGGTCGATGGGATATGGACAAGACGGCTCACGCGACCGCGCGAACGTAACCGTCTTTACGCGTTTTTTGAGCTACCGGAGCTATCGGAGCTAAGTGCGTCGCTACCGATAGCTGGCGCGCCTCCGCGTCCCTCGACGAGTGGGGGCGCGGGCGTGGTCCATCTCCGTCTCGCGGCTTCGTCGAAGTATTCGGATACTTCGAGGCCTTGATTCACCACGTCCGGACGTTGTAGAATTTGCGGGGCCGCGGGTGCCGGATCTCCTTCGCGTCCCCCCCTGGGCAGGGCATGCGTATCCTCTGCCCAGTCCTGGAGGTACATCATCGCGTTCTGTACCCCCGGCGGGAGTCGGGAACGGTCCCGGTCTCCCCTTCCGTCTTGACGCGGATATCGCGTGTCCGCCTGGCGGAAGTCGCGTCTCCCGCGTTGGTCGAGTTCGTTACGACGGTACCCGCCACCGCGGGGAGCGAAGCGGGCGCCCCCACCCGCTCGACTCGGGTACCCTTGACGCGGAAATCGGTCTTCGCGAGCCGATTGCTGGAGGAGGTTGCGCATCCCAGGACGCGTCTCCATCTGGTACTTGTAATTCCTGTACGCGGTGAACATCCGTTGCTCGGGCGACAGGAATGGACACGCGTACATGGCATGTCCGTACGTACGGCATAGCCAACAGACGTACGCGCTACCGTCTGTGGATGCGAAAGATGCCGCGTGACGCGTCTGCTCTTCGGTTAACTTGGGGACGCTTGCCGATATGCGATCTCCTCCTTGACGCGAAATGTCCAGCCCCTGCACCTTGTGGTCCGTACCACTTGGCAGGCGCGGAGTATGCGCGAACGCGGTGGCGAAGCTTCCGGTCGACCGCGTTGACGCCGGTGTGGGAGGTCGACCTCCCCCTTGCTCCATGCCTCGCGCGATGCTGACAGGGTCGGCCTGCCACTCACCTTCTCCAATATGGAGGGCTGTCGCGGGTGAACTTGTCGCGTTCGACCTCGATGGTCGACCCGCTCTCCCTGCCGGTTTCAGATCCGGCAGGGGTAGCCCGCGACGCGCGCGGAATGTAGTACCTTCCGCCGTCGCTATACGGCGGATGCTTGAGAGGTCTGTCTTCTGCGATCCGGGCAGTCGTTGCACCGTCTCAGCCACGGCGGCTCGGGTCGCCGGGGCTAGTCCGCGCACGAAATAGTGCGCGAGTGCTTGTTCGGTGAACACCGCGGTGCACCGGAACGCGGCGGACTCCAATCGATCCGCGTACGCGTTCTCCGTCTCGTGGGGATGCTGTCGCGCGGTCGCGACCGTATCATACGCTTCACCTAACACGTCGTCCGTGAGGTAGCGTTTGATGAACTGGTTGACGAGACCAGGCCAGCGTATTTCGTCGTGAAGCTGGCCAGCGCGTAGTCCGCGCATGGTGTAACTCGTATACAATCTTTCCGCGTCGCGTTCAAGAAAATGCGCGAAGACGCGGACGGCAACACCTTCGGTTAGGTGTTGCGCGTTGAAGGTGATACGTATATCCTTCAGGAACGGTAGTAACTGAATCGCGTCAGTGCCGTCGAAGCTGCGCATCGTGGGACGAATCCCACGACAGCGCTGGACGTACTTCGCGATCCGTCCCGCGTCTCCCGAGGTAACGAGCCTCGACGTATTGTCCAACCGATACATGCGGTAGTTCGCGACATCGCTGAACTCCTGTATCATGATATGGAGGGGCTCGACCCCGGGTGCCGCGGGTCCCAACGTCCCGAAAGGGGTGACGGGCAGCGTTCGGATATCGACCGGACCGGGATGCGCAGTGAGGTCCACCGGCTGGTAGCCGCCCCAGCGAGGATCGAAAGAGAGAATCGGTTCTCTTGATCGGCGGGCGGCTCCTCCACGGTCCTGGTCGTCCGCGTACGGTACGCGTCTCATCCCCCGTATGTCTCCGGCGACATACGGGAGGGCTTGGGTTTTGGACGCGACATTCGCGTCCATTGGTGGTCTTGGGCCATCCGCGTACCGACTGGATCCGGCACCCGTCGGTCGGAACTCCGGCGCGTCTGACGCGATCGGGGGAACAGTGGCACCGGGCCCCCTCGTAGGGGCTCCGGGCGACCTGTTGGTCGGGTTCTGTTCCGCCTCGCGAGCGCGTCTCCGCGTCGAGTTGAGTTCCGCGGCCATATGGGCAAACGCGTGTATTTGCTCCGCCGACGGGAAGGGTTGTGCGTCAGGTCGTCTTGATGAGGCCGACCTCTCAGGGCGGCCTTCCCTGTCCTCGACAGGGGAATCGAGACGCGAATCCTCGACGAGCGCTAGCCGACTCTGTAGCTGGTCGACTAGTGCTCGGAGGTTCTCCAAAGATTGGGAGACGCGGTCAAACCTTCCTTCGCGAAGCGAGCGTAGCTCTTCCATACAGCGCGTATATACCGCGTCCGAGACGTCAATTCGATGCGAGGTCCGGACGTCCTCGATGTATTCCGCGATCCTATCATACATCGCGCGAGCGCGTCCTTCTGAAAACCCAGGCGACGGTTCGCGGTCGGTAGGACCTGCGACGCCTCCGCCGAAGGGGGCGCGCAGCGCCCCTGACTCGGAGGCGCGGCGCGCGGTTGACTCCATATTCGCCGGTTCCGTCTGAATCGAGTTTGCGGTTCCTTCTTCCATTTCGACGCGCGCGGACGCGGATTCGAACGATATTCTTCTCGCGATAATCGCGTGGCCTTCTAGGTCGGAGGACCACTGTAGCATAAACACCCCAACGACAGGGGTGTATGCTCAGTCCGCGTAAGAGGCCCTGTAGAACGCGAGAAGAACAGAAAGGACCAGTAAGCAACGCGTGAGGAAGGACACGGGCCGGTAGCGGTGGTAGAGCGGGTCGGGTCGCGAACGCGTTAGTGTACGCGGTAGAGCGGATCGACGCCTCGACGCCCCGGCGCGGTACTGGGTGACGTTCCAGTACCGACGGGCGGAGGCGGATCCTAGCTCGCGCACGTACGCGTCCGCTACCCTTGTCCTTCTACTCTAAAACGCGAACAGAGAGAGCGTGCGCGAGTTAGAGTAAGCGTTCCGGGTTAGCCGACGGTGAGGTTCTGGCCAAGCCGATGCTTGTCTCCCCTCCGCCGCCGCCGGTGCCCGTGGTTTAATATACAGTTACGCGTCTATCGCGTCTATCATACAGGGCTAAAGTACAGTCCGTACTGCACTGTAGCGCGTTACAGTGCTGAGCTGCCCTACTCAGCTACTGTAGCGCTGTCAATACACGTGTGCTCGCGCGTGCCGATGGTACACACGTGTGCGGGCGTCCTGACAGTACTGACAGTACACGTGTGTGCCGGCGTCCTGACAGTACTGACAGTACACGTGTCTGCGCGCGCGCGATCTAATTCTAAATCTAATTCTGATCCGCGCTGATGCTACACATTTCTTGTATCAAATTAGTAGTGAAAACAAGCAAGCAGCGTCGTGTGCAGCGTGAAGAGTATTAATTTAAGAGGCCGTGCTTCGGTCTCAGAGGCCTCTGAGCGTTCATAGTTGTCAACAACTCACATCAATCCGAACATGAGTTCGGAAGACGATGACCTCTCAACGGCTGTTGCTATGGTCGCGCAGTTTGAGGCACAAGTGCAGCATACCTCCCACCTTGCCGCACAGTTCGCTTCCGGTGCTCGAGATTTTTTGCATCACAGTACCTCGTCAAGTGACGACGAGCCTGGGCTTGGGCGGGGCCACAGCGTTGACCGAACAAAAGCGCAATATGTGCGAAGAGATCCGTCGCGTTTGTACAACTTCGTTCGCGAGGAAGACGACGATTTCTCTCTTTTTACAAAATTGACCCATTTGTCTCGCGAAGAGTTTGACAGTTTACACGCCCTTGTTCATGCAGAGTTACGAAAGCTGTTCAACGTTCGTGGAAATCATGACCACGGGGTCCGTGCACAGGTCGGTCAGGTCCCGGTACGCCGACATGAGCGCCGGCAGAGGGCGCGCGGCGTCCGGCGGATATGTGGAGCGCCGCGAACGCGGGCCTTCTGCAGGCGCGCCGTCGCGAGAGCCTCGGCGTCCGACAAGGCCGCCCATTCGGGCCGTAGCTACGATGCCTGCTTGATGGCCGCCAGCGAAATGTTGGAGGCAGACGGCAGGTGAGTGGAGTGGCGGTGCTTGGACAGGTTCAGTTTGCGCTCGAGAAACTCGGAGGTGCGGCGTAGGCGGGCGCTGTGATGAAGCAGAGCAGGCAAACATAGGGTTGGCGTCAGGTAGGCGGCGTGAGCGAGCGCCTCTTCGCGGCTAGACGGGATCGGGGCTGTTGGGAAGGACGGCGTGGCACAGTTGAGAGGCCTTAATAGGCTGTGAGTTTTGTGTTTGGGGGTTTGCGCAGGATAGCGTCCGTCATGGCGGGGGTATTTGAAGGCGCAGACGGAAGGAGACACGGGAGGAGGGTAGGGAGGAAGCGGAGGGGGAGGTAGGAGACGAAGAGGAAGGAGGCGAAGGGGAAGGAGGCGAAGAGGAAGGAGGTTAAGAGAAACAGTCTTCAAATTTAGTGGGCGCCTTCCCGCCCTGACTTGCTAAAATAGTCATTTTCCGTACAGTTGGAAAATAGCATACCTTTTAGTCGGAACTGGTCTTCCTAATTGAAACAGGATTTCGCGCACTTTCCTAAATATTCGCATATTTAGTTGCGATTTTCGTTAATAAAAAAGGGCTAATAGTGCCGCTTTCATTATTGCCACCCTCGAATTAGTGCCGCCAAAACCGGCAGACACAGGTTCTGCCACGTGTCATGCACGACGTCGTCATCGGCCACTCCTCATGCGCCTCAGCTCACTTGGTGACGTGATGGCACCTCACTCAAAGACCCTAACATGAATCCTGAAAAGATCGCCAAAGCGAAGCGTACGCGCCTTACGTTTACACAGAAAATCGAGGTTGAGCATTTGCTGCAGGTCGGAAAGTTGGTCGAAATGAAACAGAAATTGATAAATCTATGGTGGATGGTATAGTAGGGTTTCTCTCCCGACTGAGCCTGGTGCCAGAAGACGGCCTTGCAGAAACTGCAGAATTCTGCAGGAAAGATGTGGAGGAATGGATTGAGATCGAGACTAATGAGCTTGTGGCAGAAGCTTCTATTAGTGATGCTTGCGATTCAATACATTATGGTGGAGAGCTACAGAATCAGTCTGCCAGTGATGCTATGATGGATAATTGTGTGGCAGAAGACGAGTGTGAAATTACGGAGAGGCGGGCCGTACCGAGTGCTGTAGTGCTAGCAAGGTTGTTTGGGTCTTTGGAGAGTCTGGGTGTGGAGTGCGATGTGAGCAATGCCTTATCGCACTTGAGGTCCGCAAAACGAGCTTTTCTAGAAGCTAGGCATGAGAGACAGGGTCGAAGGCAACAACAGCAGACTCTAATAACAGAGTTCTGGCCGGGTAGTGATTCTGCTTTCTGATTGTGCCGCTCCGAATTAGTGCCGTATTACTAGTCCTTACATAGGGCGGCACTAATGCGTAGGGTCGACTGTATCCATTTGCGGAGGTTATTCACATCCGGAGACCGTATCATAACGGTGTCACGGTGACCTGCATCTCTCAGAATGTCTGTGCTTTACTTTTAAAAAATGTATTTATCGTCGTCTGGACTGTGCAATTCCCCTTCTTGGTACGCAGAGATATCGGGACGAAAACCATACTTTCCGCTGATGATGCGGGACATGAAAGCTGGAGCAGGAGGTTTGGAAAGGGATAACTGTACTGAGGCCCACTTCGCAAGGGCGCTTTGTGACGTCTGCTCCTTGCTCTTTTTGCGCCGTTGGAACTCTGCACATATTTGTTGCTTTTGGGCGAGGTTAAGCTCAGAGCGCTTCATCGACGATTGTCGCTTGAGGGGGGCAGATGGCTACGGTGCTGACAACACGTAATGTTTGCGATCAGAGGAGATTTATTGGGGGAGGACCAACAGGAGTATAATGCTAGAAAGATGTTTTTGTCGAGAACGATGATAATTGTGTGTTTCCCCAATGCTTCAGACCACTGTTCCAGTGCGCCTCGGGCCGTACAAGAATGTCACGGACGGGATCTTTACGCATATTGTAATGAGAGAAACGCCCCGTAAGGGGGCGTAGCTAGAAATACGGTAGTCAGCGGAGTCGGTGACTCGTCTGCGCTCAATTGAGACAGCGACAGACTGAAGAACGAGGGGCATACTTGTTGTTGACGGCGCAAAAGAGCGATTCACTGCAGCCTACAATCCATCAACGAAGGTACGCCAAAGAGTTACAATGACTAGTAGCAGGCGCCGCAAACACCATTTTTGCAACAATCACAACCCGGCCACATCCTGCCAATGCAATCTTCACCATTGCTACAACGCATGTAGACCCTAGGACAAATATTCATTCGAGCTTTTCCCTCGAGTGTCACCTTGCTTGCGTCAACGGCAGGGGTCTCCTTGTTGGGGGTGGAAACCGCGATGGTGGAAGCGAGAAGAGCAGCAAGGATGAAAGCGAACATGAAAAGACGAGCCATGTTTTCGGATAGAGTCGGTGGATAAGAGTAGATGCACTTCGAGGTGAGAGAACTGAGATTGGGAGGCGAGTACTTGATGTTTCAAAATACTTCGGGGACAGCAGCGCTCGGGTATAAATGCAGCAAAACTGAGTCCGGGTGAAAACCCATTCGCAGCCTTGCGGTTGTGATCAGATTTTATTACCATAGAATCATTGGCAGTAAGCGCTACTGTGCGAAGCATTGCATCCAGAGCACCGCGATTTGTTGGATGAACGGTTTACCGTTGAAGCAGTTTTAAAAAACTGCTACAACGAAACTTCGAGCATCTCCACCGGTTGAAGCAAATCAGTAAAATTATTTGACATGTGCTTACCTAAGCTTCGTTGAAGTAAAGTCTATACAGTATGATACAGGTGCTAATGTAGTCAAAAACCTGTGATTTTGACCCCGTTAAAGCTATACAATCGTAGTATGACAAACGCGCGAAGACCCCTACAATTGTTAGTCTCGGATTTCCCATATTGCCATTTTGACTTGAGTGAACTGCCTGAAGAAACTGACCGTCTCATCTGAGAAATGCTCCGTGGTCAAATATGTGCTACAGGATGTGAAAGGCTGTGTTCTACTCTCTCAGTAGACATCAAATCGGCGCTCGGGGACCTCTGTTCTGTTTAAAATCTGAAAATTGTCCCAAATAGGGGGTACCCTACTTGTAATGTACCTCTACACTTTACTCGCACGCAACTCACGCATGTGATGGCCAGGTGCCTGCACATTAGTTTTGTTTATTGCACAAGATAATATATTGGGGATAAGAGCGCACGATGAAGGGAAGCAGGTCGCTAGTTCATACATGCACATACATGGACTGCAAGTCCGTCAAGCAAAAAAAAAGCTTCTCAGCCATCCATAACAAAACAAAAAACCCTCCCCACTACTACCGCGCAGTTGCAACGCACCACTAATGTCTCGTGCGGCAAGCGGCCATCGCACTTCGATACTTACTTACACCACTAGCTTCATGATAGCAACCAGATGACCCGACCGTCCGACCGCACCCCCGTGATCGCGGTCTATCTCAAGTCTCTTACATTGTCCAACTGGGCCAAGACAGCCTCAGACCCATCCTCTCGACTCATCGCAACGATACCCACACTACTCGTGTGTCCAACTAACGCGTCTCCGACTTGTGCTCGCGTCTCCACGTCCCACACCCGCACGCTCTTGTCCCACGATCCAGATACCACACGTCTTCTGTCCCCACTCATCGCAACGCAACGCACTCGCGATCTGTGCCCGCGGAAACTTTTCAATACTCTCCTCTCCGACGTACTCCACAGCCTTAACGTCCCGTCTTCATATCCCACAACAACATCCCCCTTCCTCTCACAGAATTTTGCGCAGGTAGCTCTCGTCATGCTCGATTTTTCTCCACTCACTTCGGATGTTACACTTCCAATGCACATCCGAAGACATGCCCTCAAACGCCCACCCCTTCTGCGCCTGCTTGCTTCAACGTCCCCTGGGTCCTGGCACTCTGTTTCGAACTCGCCGTCTAATCGAACCATCTTCGTCTCCTTCTCAGCAGATTGCGTGAAAACTGTTAGTCCTGCCCCGCACTCCTCCACCTGACATCCATACACTTCACCCCTGGAATCCATGCCCACTTGAATTCGTCCAGTACCTTCATATGGAAGAACAATCTGCTCCACTAACCTTCCATCAGCTCGCGCTACGCACTCACTCACAGGCCGCACCCACGGCCGTGGTGCGTATCTCTCGATTTCCTCCAGCATCTTTCGCACACAACCTGAATCCCGTGCCTTGTGCTTCACTCGCCCATATAGTTGAAAGTAAATCCCGGCATTACTTTCACCACAAAACGGTACACCCAGTCGCGCAGCCCGCATCATCAAAACCATTGTATCCACTGCATCCTCATCGACCCGACCCCTTCCCACCTTCCCGCTTCCTCTTTTCCGCTTCAAGTCTCTACTCAATCCTTTCACAGCTTCCTCGTATTGCCAAACCCCGCCTCTCCGTATCACTGTCTTCACCCATCGCGCACTCAAAAATAGTCTCTTCAGCTCCTCCACACACCCACCCTGTTTCAGAACACGGTATATGTTCTCGAAAACATACTCCTCTCGCGCGCTATTGCCCTCTCCGTCCTGGCCATCACTCATTGCAAGCAACCCACCTCCTGCCCTGCATACATCTGCCATCTTCTTACACCACTCTTCTACACCCTCCTTCTTCTTCGCTTCTTCCACCGCGAAATCATGCGTCAGATCATGCACCCGCAACTCATCACAACCCTTCTTATATTGCACTTCTACTAATCCAACCCTTTCCATCTCCTTTGCACACTTTTCCGTCCACTCCTCGTCCAGCTCCCACAAATCTCCAACCAAACTCAAGGGTATCCGGCCCTGCTTCTTCATAACGCACAGACTTCGATGCATCTTTCGAAACGAAAAGTCACCAACCGTCTCTCTGCTGCTCCCCAAATTGGACTCCAGGATATCCAGTGACGTATGCAATGTCCCATCCAACGACGAATATCCGTCCTTCGGACCCTCCCCGCGAATCGTGTTACGCCTCTTCATCCTCAAAAGGTACGCCCCCCATGCTTCTGACACTTCTCCCTCCCATCTTTCCCTCATGTCCCTCACACTCGTTCCCGCCACGTTCAGGGCAAGTGGCAATCCGCCACACATTTCCAGTATTTCACTCACGGCCTCTTTGCATCTCGCGTCATCCAATTCCTCTCGATTCGCCTCACTCGCGTGCACAAGTATGTCAATTGCTTCTTTCCCTACCTTCTCCCTCGGCTCGAAAGCAACCCGCTCCCCAATCTGATGCAGCTCCCTATCCCTCGTGGAGTACAGTAGTCTGCTCCTCCTTCCCTCGCTGCCCCCCGCAGTGCCAGTCAGAACAGACAACTTTTGAAGGATGTTCGCGTCTATATCATTCACCACCCACACATCGTCAATGATGAACAGACAAACATGACTGCAAAACCACGCTTGTACCTTCACCAAAACCCTTTCAAACTCGCTCTGCTCTCGCATTTCTGCAGCCGTCGGCTTGCCACCGGACGCTTCTACAATCAGACACAGTTCTTCAATCAGCCGTCCCACGTTTCCGTCTTTCCCCAACGACATGAAGTACACTCCTCCCGAAAACTCCGCCTTAATCTCAAAGTCATGCGCGATCGCTCGTAGGGCACATGTCTTCCCGACTCCGCCCTGTCCCATTGCTGTCGCACCCACTTGCTCGTTCCTATCTCTCCGTAGCACAGCCGCTTTTAGACGCGACTCACACGTGTTCGGTAATCCATCGTTCCCCTGAGAATCAAGCTTCACATTTATCGACGCAGGATTACTTTCGGCTCTTAACGATGGCCTGAACGTATCACCCGTGATTCGCCTGATCGACTCGACGGCCGCGCGAGTCGCGCGAGTATCGATGCCCGCGCTTGTTCGTAGAATACGATCGTGAAGGCGGTCCGCTTCTTGCTTGCGCGTCTCTAGGACTTCTCGATCTCCCATTGCAGAGGCGTACGAACTGAGTCTCGCTTTTGGGTCGTCCAACTCTTTCTGCAGCTCATCGAGGGACTTCGATATGAAGCTTGAGAGGCCCTCGATTTCACGTTGGAGCAAGCCCGTGTGCTGCGTCGACGTTCCATGGATCGGCTTGCCTTTCAGCTCCGTGATGTCTGCCTGCAAGGTGGTGTACGCGGTGAGCATTTCGGTAGAGAGCGTTTTGTTTTCCTTGTAGGCTTTGTGTCGTTTGATGAGGCTTGCGATGAGGCGGACGACTGGCTTAGCCGGGCCGGTGAGGCCCAAGATACTGTACGGATCAGCCATGGTGTTTGGGAATAGGGGGTGTTGTTTGGATTTGAATACGCGGCGGTGGCAAAGCGGCGCTTGCTCTTCTCTTTATCTCCCTCTCTCCGAATCTCTTTCTCTCTTGTCGTTGTTGACAACGACAAGAGAGAAAGAGATACTGTATACAGTATATTATGCGATGATCGAGGAGATCGACCTTGAAAGGCTCTTTCGTTAAAGCATTCCAGGGTGCACGTTTGGCCTCGGTCACTATTTTGTATTGTGATCTCGGCCTCTCTACTTCGTCGAGCAGTGGTTGTTCTTCGCTACATTCTGCTATGTCATAGTATTATTATAATAAGATTTATGACACGACAGAAATAATGTCGATGCGTGCAGACTTGTTCACACAAGTTAAGGGGCCCGCAAGTCAAGCAGTTCCACAGTGTTCAAGCGAGCATAACTGGATGTATTGTTGCTTCTGTAAACACCTCATCTACCCAAAACCGGGTCAACCGGGTCAAGGTGCAGTACAAATCCCGATCCCAACTCCGTGGCGTCATCGTCACGTCTTGGAAACGGCCCGCGTCCTCGTTGCTTCGACATACAGTACCGTTCTCGTTGGTTCAATTCTGGACAGTTTCCGTAAATGAAAAATCAACTCTTTTACCAATCAGACAAACATTGTTTGGCCATTCCTGAGCTCGGCAAGAGACAGAAAATGGGAAAAGGGGTCAATTCTGGACAGGGAGCTGAGCGCTGAGCACTCTTATCGATAGTGAGACAAACCGACCAGTCCTGAGGCTGCCACTTCACTACGGGAGCATGAGGGAGGTCGGAGAGGGGCAGTAGGCATCGAAGAAGGGGTGGGGGGGGGGGGGGGGGGGGCGTGGATGATCCCTGCCAGGAAAAGCTCCAAACAGAAATGAGCTTCGACACCGCATAGCAGTTCAAATCGACAGAAACTACTTTTGTAGAT